>NC_088923.1:49005000-49072500 GCF_038396675.1 Hydra vulgaris | reverse complement strand
CAGTTGTAACTCGTTAGTCGTAATAAAATAAGTCTTGAACGGCCCAAAAACCAACTTGACAAAAGGTTGCATATTACTACTAGTATGTGGATGCAGAGTGATAACCAAGATACCATTATCTTTGACTATTTGTACTGCTGGTACTGAAATATGACTTTCATGCGACCCCATTATGTGAATGAGACTTTTTTTTTCGGTAGGCTTTGCATATTTTATAAAATGCTGGAGGATTTTCACAAACAAGGACTCGTTTAACTAACAGGATGGATTTGCATCTCCAATACTGCTTTCAGGAGCTCCATTTATCATAAATACTTTAAAGTTCGGTCCAACTTACTTCGTACCAAGAGGTGCTATTATCTTTAGAGGAACATGAACAGTGGATAATCCAGTTTCTTCTAAATTCCAGATATTAGTTGCTTTTATGTCAGAGGGACATTTACAAAGACCTTTTTTAAAATTGTCGTATGTTAAACTCGCAGTAATTTTGTTAAACACCGAAGAGCTAGCCAAACAAGTAGCTTCAGGGTTTCTTAAAAACAACTGGTTTTGACCAAAGTCAGGTCAGGTTATCCTTCTACTAATAACATGTAACCTATTACAATTTGCTTCATGTCCTGCTGCCTCGTAGGATACGCCTTTTTAGGCAAATGCTAGGAGATACCAACTCCGACTTAAAACACCCCCTACCTTGGGGCTCTCGGTTGAGTAAAGGCTAGAGATGGTGTCTCGATAAAAGTACTCTTCTTGGGCAGATGTTAAATGCACCCGGCTACTGTCTTCTAGAAGGCCTCCTAAGCAAAGAATTAAGGGGTAAACAGATTCTATCTGTTAACCAGCCTCGCACCCCTTCTTCATCTATTAGGCTGGCACAAGTGTATTTTTTATACATTGTTTCCAGTTTAGGATGTTGAATGCTGGATCTTCTTGACTCAATGAATGGGTTTTGCTTGTGTCTCTGTTTTTAAGAATAGACAACTCATTCTATTATCTCCTAATGAGGGTACAGCTCTAAAACTCAGTTTTATGGTTCTGAGGCCGGCTGGTAGTCAGATTTTCCGAACTCTGTGGTAGCTCTCAGAGAGGCTGATTCCATCAACAGCTGAAAAATATCAAAGTATTAACAGTGCCATGTTGCGCATGGATGGTGTCCCTGTTTGTACTTTTGGTGTGCATTGCTGATGCCACATTTGGAGCCAAAAACTATAAAACACAAAAAACCATCATCATCACAAAGTTCTCTAAACCTATCATTCACTAATATTTGTCGTCTTCGAAGTAACTTTTCTTCTCTTGAGTCTTATATGCAAAGTTCACCAGACCTACTAGCTCTTTGTGATACTAATTTGAGTTCAGCTGTCTCATCTTGTGATCTTAGTGTTGATGGTTATCTTCCTTTAATTCATAAAGACTCCAATAAAAGACTCCAATAGTCACATGCTTGGCCTGGGCATTTACATTCGTAAGATTTTACCCAATTGTTGTGAAACTAGGTTTGAATCCACAGACTACTCTTTCATGTGCTTTCGTTTAGCACCACTCACTCTATCGCCTTTCTCTTTGTTCTATATCGCTTTCCCTCATCTCAAGACTGCACTCTTTTTGATGTTATTTCTGATCATATTGACCAAGCCCTCTCTCTTTATCCATCAGCTAATATAGTTGTTGTCGGTGACTTTAATGCTCACCACTTTGAATGGCTTGGCTCTAGTGTCAGTGATTCGGCAGGCATTAAAGCCCACAACTTTTGTCTTTCTCAATCCCTAACTCAAATAGTCAACTTTCCAACTCGCTTTCCAGACAACCCGAATCATTTACCTTTTCCACTCGACTTATGTCTTGTTTCTGATCCTAGTCAGTGCTCAGTTTCTCCACATTCTCCCTTAGGTGCTTCTGATCACAGTTTGATCTCTCTAAAACTCATTCTTCATCATCACCTGGATCCCCCTATTTTCGAACCTCTTACAACTACAGTAAAGCTAACTGGGATTCTATCCATTCATACCCATTTTCTTCGTGATGGTCCTTGGGTAGAAATCTTTTGTCTTCCTGTCAACAAATGTGCTTTTTACATAATTCCGTGGATTCAGGCTGGCATGGAATCTTTTGTTCCCTCTCGACAATTCCAGGTCAAACCTCACTCTCTTCCATGGTTTTCCTCACACTGTGCTGCTGCAATTGCCAATCGAAACTGTTACTTCCATATTTATCAGCAAATTAATTCTCCAAAAAACAGACGTCTGTTTTCTGGAGAATTGTTGCTGCTAGAAACAATTGTAAAAAGGCTTTGTCGAAGGCCAAAACCCGCTATTCTCAGGTCATGAAATCTCGTATCTCATCTCAAAAATTATGCTCTCGTGACTTCTGGAGAAACTTTATTAGTATCAATAATAAGGGCAAATCTTTAATTCCACCTCACGTGTATGTTTCAGACTTGTATTCTTTGTTCAGACAGGTATGTCACCTCACCTAAAGACAAAGCTGAATTGTTTGCTAAAAACTTATCATCAATATCGTCTCTCGATTCCACTAGTTGCGTTCTACCTGATATTGCCAACAAACAGGTTGATCCATTGCTTGACATTCATATCACTCCAGCTTCTATATCTAAAGTGATTTCCTGCCTAGACTCTTCTACAGCTTGTGGCCCGGACAACATACCTGTTATTGTCTTGTAGAAGTGTTCTCCGGAGCTGTCGTCTAAACTCTCAAAACTATTCAATAAGTGCTTATCAAAGTCTTGTTTTCCAGCCTGCTGGAAAGCGGCATCTGTTATCTTTATATTCAAATATTGTGGAGAGCGATTTGATTTGTCTAACTACCGTCCCATTAATCTTCTTCCTATCATAAGCAAAGTTTTTGAATCTTTAATAAACAAACACTTAGTTTCTCACCTTGAATCTAATAACTTTCGTTCTGACCATCAATATGGATTTCGATCTTCTCGTTCTACAGCTGATTTGCTAACAGTAATAACTAACAGGTTTTATCGTGCATTAGATGATGGTGGAGAGGTTAAGGCCACGCTCCTGACATTTGAAAAGCTTTTGATAAAGTTTAACATGCTGGTATGCTCCATAAGCTTTCTTCTTATGGTGTATCTGGCAACATCTTTAAGATTATTGAATACTTCCTTTCTAATTGTAGTATAAAAGTTGTCCTCGATGGACAGCACTCTTCTTCTTATTCTGTAACCTCAGGGGTTTCTCAAGGTTCTATCCTTAACCCTATACTCTTTTTAATTTACATTAACGATCTTCCAGATATTCTTACATCTAAGGTGGCATTGTTTGCTGATGATACTACCATTTATTCTTGTCGTGATAAGTAACCAACACTCTCTGATTGCTTGGAGGGGGCGTTTGAGCTTGAAAAGGATCTCACTTCTGCTATAGAATGGGGCTCTCAGTGGCTGGTAAACTTTAATTTAGATAAAACTCAATTTTTTTCAGCCAATCGTTATCGCAATAATTTAAATCTTCCTATATTTATGAACGGTGATGATCTCAATGAGTCATCTACTTTTCATTTTCTAAGATTAACTCTTACTTCCAATTTTTCTTGGAAACCATATATCAAATCAGTTGCAAAACTAGCATCTGCTAAGGTTGCATCTCTTTATCGAGCTCGTCACTTTCTTACTTCGGATTCTATTCTCTATCTCTATAAATCCCAAATCCGGCCTAGTACAAAATACTGTTGCCATATCGGGGGCGGTTCTTCTAATGATGCCCTTTCTCTTCTAGACAAGATGTAAAAACGCATTGTAAACATAGTTGGACCTGCTCTTGCAGCCAATCTCCAACCGTTATCACATCGTCGTAATGTTGTTTCTCTTACTCTTTTCTACAAATACAATAATGGGCACTGCTCTAAAGAGCTAGTGTCTCTTGTGCCATCTACTAAAATTCATTTTCGTGTTACTCGTCATTCAATTAAGTGTCATCCTTTTTCTGTGACTGTTCCTAAGTGCTCCAAAATCTCTTAATCCTCTAGAATTTTTCTTCGAACATCAGCTCTTTGGAATTCGCTTTCTTCATCTGATTCATATAATTTTCAATCCTTTAAGTTGTCCATCAATCGTTATCTTGCTTTATAATCATCGTCTTATCTCTTTCAGTAATTTTCAACTTTAATTAGTGGCTGCTTGCAGCCATGTTCAAAGCGAAGATGTTTAAAAAAAAAATTATCGCTTTCTAAATAATCGCAGCCAATAATCTCCAGGCATTTTGCTTATATCCCAGCTCTTAGGACACTTTTTTCCATTCGCTTTTGCAAATTGGTAAGCTAGTACTTTCAAGTCTTTTGCAAGTGTGCTGTGTCTTTAATACAGTCAATCAGACTTTGCATTATGGTGCGATCAAAAACTTGATTAACTGCAAGGTTTCTGAGAAACTTGTTTACATATTACTTATTTCCTATTTAAATGACGACGCAAATTTGTCCAAGGTAATCCAAAGTGTTTAGAAGCACTAAAAGTGGTGAATTTTTTCTCCTTATTCATTTTAATGGTGTTTGTCAGATCATTCACATTAATAAGTGTCCTTTTCTTCTTCTCTTTACTTCTAGGTATGGTTTTTGAAATAAAAAAGATATCTGATAAGAATATATTACACTAGCATAATTAGCATACATTACATCGAAAACAACAACAATAAAACAGCAACAAATTTTTCTAAAACAAAAACTTTGTACGTAAAATTATTTTATATTTATAAATATTTATTTTTCGTATTTTATAATAAATGCATTAAACAAATAAACGCGGAGGAAGGAAAACATGCAAAAAAGAATAACTCGAAATAAATAATAAATTATTGTGCATTTAACAATTGTCTATTGGTCCTGAACCCGGCAGAATAACAAATATAATAAAAACAACATTTAAACAATTGACCGCAAAATAAACTTAGTATTATTAACATTTACTTAAAATAGCTTATAAAACTTACTATAGTATATTAATTACTTTATTATAGTATGTACTAACCTGAATTATGTACTAACCTGATTGCATTTTACATTTTATAATCAGAATTTTTTCAAACAAAGATATAGTCAATATTAAACAGCACTCTAAAATGTAGCAAATCACAACAAAGTTACAAAATGCAAAGTAAAACACAAAGCAATCTGTTTAAAAAATATCTAATTGTATTGTATAAATACACACAGATTAGTAAAAAATAAAAAAACTTTTCTATACAAAAAAATAATTTTTAAAAATCTATTTCTATGATCTAACTTCTCCTTAGTAATATTTTCTCACTTAGGAGTTATCTAGAATTGTTCCTGTTAAAAAAAGCAAGAAGGGACACTAATAAAAATAATAATAAACCGTTCAGTATTATAACATCTATCTTCATCTTGTACCTTGGCCACTGACCAAGGAACAGCTGATCAATACTGACGATGGATTATATATAGTTTTGAGGTTACTTATTTTGTAAGTTTTTTTTTGTTTGGTACTTATTGAGCAAAAGAAACCATACTGTATAAAAAGTAATTGACAGTTATAAATGTTTAAAACTATCAGACTTCAAAACATATTAAAAATACTTACTTTTTTGCCCAAAAAATCTTAACGTCGTTAATAGCAAACACCAGATTAATGGCAGAATGTGACTAACTTTACATTGAATAGTCGGTAGTGATATACCGAATAACATAGACAGTAAAAATTATTATCGTGTGAATATTTGAAACGAGTTCAGTGGCCTAGGTACATATAGTGCCAAGTTTCAACAGGTTTCCCTACTAAACTATACTAACCATAAGTAACTTTCAGTAATAATAATAATCTAATTGTATGGTAATGAATCCTACATTTAAGTTTAAGGGGCTCTTTTCATAAATATTTTTTTAAGTAATTTTCAGAATAATGATAAAACATTGAAAATCATCAAAACATAAAATGTTTTTTTAAAAACAAATAATTGTTTGAACACAATGATAAAAAAAACTTTACCGATACAAAACAAAAACCAAAAATTTACAAGTGTTTCAAAAATTAATTGGAGTGCAGCTTTGGCATGATCCAACTTTTTTCTGCCATTTCGATTTCGCTTGTACACATGAGTAAAAAGAAATGTATCTTGCCTTTTTTCTCCTGAATGTACTTTATTTACAAGATGTTGAACTAACTTGACTGTTCTTTCTAAACAATCATTCAAGCATCAAGATTCATGATGGCTGTTTCAAATTCTTGATAAAAATCAACTAAAATCCAATACTCTGGGGAAGCTTCATCCATTGAACCTCAGCTTTTCCATGACCAAGCATGTCAAATACAAGCCAGGACCTCTCTGTAACTAGTGGAACTAAACTGGGAATTTAGTTCAACTAGTTACAGAGACATATATGAAACAACCCCAAGTTGCAGAACTTCCAACCTGAGGTTACATTAACATTATTTTCTTGCAAAAATTTTGCCAAACCAAGGGAAATCTTTATATTACCTAAGAAACAAATTTAGTTTTAAGCTTTTTAAGTTAAATAAAAATATTGTTTTAAATAATAAGTTCTATTTCTTTAAATTTTCATATCAACTCTGTTGTAATTAATGTTAGATTACCTTTTATTGCAATTTTTTACTTTCCTTGTGTGTTCCAAAAAGATTGCAACACTTTGCAAGTTTTCTCTCAAAATATTTCCCATTGAACCGCTCATGGTAACAACATATAATTCTTATTGAACAATATTTTTCCTTTAAATTTGCTCGCCATATTGTTCTTTTATGTTTTTCACAACTATAGTAGTTTTGTAGTTTTGTAGTAAATTGAACGAAACCTCGAAACAAGTTTTAAGTTTTTTTTCGAAGTTTGTTTTTCGAGTTTACTCGAAAATCCATTTTTGTGGCGATGAATGTTAAGACTTTTTCTAATGTCACATTTCTCCATATTAAATATGTTTATTATTTTTACTATTACCTGCCAAAAAAAAATAAAAATAAAAAAAATAAAATTCACATTCTTTAAGAAAATACAAACAAGTCAAGTATAACCTTTAAAAAGAACAAAACAAAAATTATGCCTGTATTTGAAATAATAGGATGTAAACATTCACCAATTTGAAACAATAAAAATAAATTGTTTCTCAAACTTAAAATAAAAAAAATGTATGTTATAAATTTTTATTTTAATAATTTTGTATTAATTCATTTTAAGTACAAAAAAAATAATTGATGAACCTAATTTTTTCAGTAAACCTAAGATGAAATAATGATATAAAATTAAACTTTTTACTCGAGATTTTGGGCCACATTCATTACTTCACTTCCAAAAATCATTAAATTACAAGCCAATAATTTTAAACAAAATTGGGTAAACGAGGCTTTTTTGAGGCAATATAGTTTTAAGGTGCTATTTTTGGATTTCTTAAATAAAAATCTTTTGGGGTACCAAATTTCAAGAAACTTCCCTTAGCCATTAAGAAGATACTATATGTCAAAATTGCTTTGTAGTCGCTTCAGATAATCACTAAAATGATGAGACAGCATTATTTCAACTGACGATATCTCTTGAACCCACGTGTATTTTTAACTAAAATTATTGAAGTTATTATTAATTTTTCTTAACCAACACAAAAACAAAAAGTTAAAGTAGAACTTTAGGACCGATGATTTTTATTTTATTAAGTCTTTAGAAAAACGTTTTATATTATATAGTGTGACGTTTTTTAATTTTTGTTGTCTTATATTTACGGTATAGTCTAAGGGGATTGGTGATAAGACCAATTATGTCTTCTTCTTGCCCCTGCTATTTGTATTTATATTATGCTTTACGACTTTAATAAATTTATATGGCAAAAAAAAAAATTAAAAATTAAAAAAACAAAAAACAAAAAATATTTTTCTAATATGGACTGCAAGTGAGGTAAAACGAAAGAGATAGAGCTAGGCAAAACAAAATTAATCGTTGTTGAAATCTAACAAATGCTGCTCAACGAGCAGAAAACTTACTTGCCAGAATTCAGTGTCAAGCAGTGTTAATGTCTTTTAATTTGATTTTACTTTAGACAATTTAGAACAAAGCAAAGTATGAATTTTACTATTTATATTAACAATTAATATAAGTTTTAAATTTAAATGATTTTAAATTTTTTTACAATTTCAAACATAATTATGTTCTTTTTTTCATCATTTGATTAGTTTGCTTACTGTTAAAACATGGTTTTAATTTTGTAAACTTAATGTGATGTGAAATTTACTCTATTAATCATTAGTCAACGGTCAGAGAGAAGCTGGAGCTTAATTCAGAAATATTGGAAATTTTTAAAATGCTGCTTTGGAAACACTTTCTTTCTCTCCCTTTCTTAGATGAGAGGGTGATTTAATAAAACTTATGTAATTACTGAGCTCTTACGTATTTCTTCATACCACAATTGATAATGACGATTTATAAGAAATATTTTACGAGTTGCTTGCTATTTCATGGAATAATTGTTCAAATTGTTTAACTATAATTGTCCCTCAATTGTTCAAATATTGTAATAAATAAAATCTTTTTAGTCCAAGTATTTTATTTGATAAAACATCTTACTAAGTCGTGGTGTTATAAGCCAGTGTTACTACATTGTGTTGTCTAGCCTTTTTATAATCTTTTCTTTTTTAATTACTCTAGAGACACAGTAACGTGTGCTTTCAAATATTTTATGCTATGCGCTATTGTTACTGTTTTTTGTGTTGATAGACTGTTATTGCTATTTTTTTGATCTTTATATTTTCTGTAATTATCCTAATTTTACTAACAATAAAGTGCAAATTTTTAAATTTAAAGTTGTAATTTTTTTTCATTTCTATTTTTAGGTATTTGTAGGCTTTACTTGTCTTTCTTTTTCTGGTACCTGTGTTTTGACAGATTTTAAAAAGAATTTAACTGATGTTAATCCGGTCTTTTTATCGTTAACTGTAAGCAATGACATTGCTGATTGGGAGTCATAGTTAAAATATTATTTATAGATAAATTAAGTTTAGTTTTTAAACTCAATTTATTACTTAGTTTAGTTTTTTGGAAGAAACTAAACGCCTATCATTATCTAATTAACTTAGCGTTAATTCCGGTTTAATAAAATATGAATTATTATACTATTTATCAATACAATCATCATCTACGCATTAAAACTCAACTCATTTTTTGTTATTTTTTAATATAACCATCATTCACTCAAATTAACTCACTCACTTCAAAATATCATGTAAAAAACAAAAGTCTACAAATGATAATACACTAACCATATTAACTTACATAAAAGAAAACAATACGTTACTGAGAAAGCTGCATTGAAACATAGTGATCCATTCTTAAGACTCAAAGTTCGCAAAATTAACAACAACAAAGCCCTCCATGGCTCAAGTACAAGAGCATTAAGCATCTAATCAAAGCTGCTTTTTTTACGCCAGATGTAATTGATCGTTATTTTAAATGCGTCGCCAATGTCAACAAACTGGTATAACTTCTTGATCGCATATTTGGAGTTGTGATAAAACAGTTTTTTTGGGTGATCAAGTTAAAGCAACCGTAGAGTGAAGAAAAGAGACTAGACGCGCATTTAAACTTACTAGCAAAATTAAAAAAATTCATCATACTGTGAACAATTGCTGCAACGCTGATAGACATTTTGCATCATATTTGTGATATACAAAACTAAGAGAAACTTTCTTTCTGACTTGGCAAGAGGTGGTCCAGTTGGCACCAAATATTCAATTTCAAAATCAGGTTGGATGGAGCATGATACGCTTATTGAAAGGCTAAAAAATATTTCAATTCAAAACTGAGCAAACATATGTTATTCATGTTTAAGTTTTAAGTGAGCATACGACTCATGATTTTAAAAGCAGTGTTGCTGTGTAAAAAACACAATGTAATCTTGATTTGTCTTCCAGAGTATTCTTCACAGATTCTACAATCATTGCACAATCAAAAATCACATGGCCAAAAATCAAAAAAGTGACTTCCTTCAAACATTATGTCTAATAGTGGGTTTAGTTTCTCACACTTACGAAGTATTTTCTAACTTATGAAAATCAAATTTTGACTGACTTAAAGGTAGTAGCTTCTTGAAGTTAGGCTTTTAAAGATTTTTTGATAAAAATTTAGAATTCATTTCAGTGGCACAAAGAACATCATTTAATGAACGTGACTTTATTTTAGTCTAATCACATAGTGTCGTTGCGAAGAGGCAACGCCTCTTCGTAACGACAATGTTATTGCTTTACACTTAGATAACCATATTGAAAAAGAAAATGACTTCTGAAGAAGGTATTTCATACTTCCTAAATAACAAACTTTAAAAAAGTAATTATGAAAATACTCATACAGAAGCACCTTGAAGAACTCCATGTAATTAAGTAACTTTGGAAATAAAAAACAAGTGCTCACATTAAAAATATCCATTGAAAATACGGAAAGAAAGGTTTAAGTTAAACTACAGGATCTTATGGATCACAAATCCAAGCAACTTTTGAAACTACAGAAAAGGAAATTTTAAGTTTGGATAATAAAAAATGACTTTGATGAATTAATAAGTGATTGTGGTATGGACGAAACATCTACTCACTCAAATACCATCAACGTTTAAACCATTCTAATCAATATAATCTTCAAGATTCATATCTATTAGTCACTGCAACATTACTTCTTCTACTATATGTACTGGCTGATTCAAACAAAATTTTATGTAATAACATAATGTCTCAGAGTATTAGATTCTGTAGACCAATTGTTTTGGAGTATATAGAGGAAAACAAAGATGTTGTTTAAAAAATAAATAAGGAAAAAAAATATATATTTTTAATTTATATCTTGTTAAAGTTTACCTTTAAGAACATTGGTATGTTTTTAATAACTATAAATTTGTCCTTTCAATTAATAATTGATGAGAAAACTTTAATTTACATTGCGGACGGATTTCAACACAATGTTTTTTAATATGTAACGTCATATCTAACATCATGAGAAATCTAAAAATCCTTAAGGAATGATTTACTACGATGGGTAGGCATTGTGTTATGGAATGTTCATTACTACGTGGTTTGATTATGTTTTTTGAATTTATTTTTCATAATTCATATAGAATTAAAATATAATTTTGGAAATTATAAAAAATTTTAACAGATATTTTAATTTTAATATTTATTGAGATAAAATAATTATTTATGATAAAAATTTAGAGAACTTGGTTTAAAAGTTGATGAACAATGAGCTGGGGGATCAGGGAATAGTAATAATGAAAACGTATTCCGACAAGGTTATTCTGACCCACTATAATTCAGAAAAACTTTAGAAATTGATAAAAAGTTATATCAGATTACATAAGATGCTAATTGCAATCAATTGCAAAGACCTAATTGATCCGGGAAAAAATGATAACTTTGCAACATCTTATAAAAACTGCAATGTTATTATAAGAAGTTGACATAACATTGGTTCGAGGTTCCAGCTTCCGTTCACATAGTATTAGCATATGCTGAAAAAGTTGCTAAATTTTTTAGGTGTTATCAGTCCCAGGCTTCAATCATCTCAATTAAAGATATTATATTATGACTTTAGCATTAACATAGCAAATTTGGAGCATTCGAAAATTGTCCATTATTTAAAAAATGCCCGAAAGTGTCACATACTAAAAATCCAGCTGGTGCCCCTAGCACTTATGTGCATCTTCTCCCTTCCCCGTTGCTGTGCTTATGAACTAGTTAAACACAAAAATAAGAAACACTATCATAAACTTCTCATTATAAATTATAAATTTTACTCATTAATTATAAATATCAAACATAAAATTTACTCATTAATTAAAGGCTTAAGGCCAAATAATTACATAAGTACAACGGTTATATTTTTCAGCACTTATATCAATGGAATATTTCCACTGTGCATTGACAGGGTGTCTTTGTCATACCAAACAAGCGTGGGAAGAAAATCCTACCAAGTATTAAAAAGACTCAAAATGTAAGATTTTTGATTAACAAAATTTTCCTCCTTTTGCAAATTTTTTGTACGACTGAGTTAAACGTTTTACATGGTTGCATCCAATTATTGCTTTTCAGTACACATACTTATTTCCACTTAAGAAAAACAACATAAACAATAAAGTTTTAGCAATCTCACAAGCGTCAACCTTAGCACACTATAATCATTTTTAGCAGCCTCTGCAGCATATAAACTTTTTTGCTCAGTCACAGCTTCATAATCTTCAACAGTCGCCGTAGCACCTACTCCAGCAAGACACAAATTACCATCTTCACCAACTACGCCAAAGTCAAGTGTAAATTAGTACCAAGCATGTGTTGAGCGTTGCAAAAACGTTATGAAGATAAAGTGAAAGCAATTTTTCAAGACAGAAATCAATTGCATGTTAAGAAATCAAAGCAGTGTTATATGTCTAAACTTGATGGAAAATGAGTTATTAAAAAAAATACGATTAAATTCCTCAAACAAAATGGTAAAAAAAATCTACTAAAGACGCTGTACAAATTTTTAAACATAACGCAAAACTTTGCAAACTTTCTTTAAATTACATAAAAACAAAAATAAAGAACATGTAGCTGCAGCAAAACGAATTAAAGTTGCAAAATGTAAAAAGTGTAGAGTGCAATTGCACACAGAAATATCATAATGTGAGAATTCGATGTGTTGGAAATTGTTGTGCAAAAAGAAACATGTTAACCAAAGAAAAATGTAGTTGGTATTAAACTTTTTGATTGCAAAAATGTAAAAAATTTTATCTAGTTTCTCAAATATACACTGCATTTAAAATATTAATAATAAACAAGTCAAAATTTAAAAAGTTTAATGTTTACTCAAATGTGCGGTTTTATCAGAATTTATCCTTAAACCGCACATTTTTTATTCTTTTCACCTAATTTTTTTGATAATAATAATATTAATAAATATATAATTTGATAATAATAATATTAATAAATAAAAATTGAAATACAAAAAAATTATTTATTTTTTAATGATTAGTGTGCGGTTTGACCAGGTTTTATTTACTTGTTATGTATTTATAATCAAGTAAAAAACTTTTCTATTTTTATTAGCATTTCATTGACAATATTAATTATGCACTAGCATATCCCCATATAAAAATTACCTTCAATACAAAAACTATCAACTCAAGGCAATTTTACTGATTACTATTAGTGATGTTCTAGCAAAAATATTATTAAATTTATAATAATGTCTTTTACTCAGCAAAGCCTATATATATAATTAATCAATGGATAATAAAATTTAGTTGTTTACAACAAAAAAGTATACATAAAAACTTTAAACTGGTTTAAGTAGAATTTCCGCATTGTCAAGCAATTATAATATATGCTATTTAATACTAATTATAATCGTTATATTTATATTTTACGTTATATTACAATTTTATTAAAAACTGATGACAAACAATTTTCATGAAACAATTTTCAACAAAAAAAATTCAATTGTTCTTTTGCTAAATTTTTATTGGTAATTGTCAAAAAATATTTATTTAACATATTTATATTAAATTATACTATATTATTATATTATATTATTTATATTATATTATATTTTATATTATAATATATTATATATTATATAATTTTATATTGCAATCCTAAACGTTTATTCATTTATTAATTTTTATTCATAAGGCAATATAATTTATATAGACGAGACCAAAATCCAACGACAGTGTAAAAAATAATAGTAATAATAGTAATAAAAACAATAATAATAATAATATTAATAATTATAATAATAATAATAATAATAAGCACATTATTTACATTGTTGTATATATATATATATATATATATATATATATATATATATATATATATATATATATATATATATATATATATATATATATATATATATATATATATATATATATATATATACATATATATATATATATATATATATATATATATATATATATATATATATATATATATATATATATATATATATATATATATATATATTATTTATTATTTTTTATTTTTAAACATCTTCGTTTCCAACAAGGCTGCAAGCAGCCACTAATTAAAGTTGGAAGTTACTGAAAGAGAAAAGATGAAGATTGTAGAGCAAGATAACGGTTGACGGACGACTTCTATGAATCAGGAAAGCAAGATGAAGGAAGCGAATTCCAAAGAACTGATGTTTGAAGAAAAAAAACTAGACGAATAAGCGTTTTTGGAGCACTTAGGAACAGTCACAGAAAAAGGGTGACAGTTAAACAAAAGGATGTAATAATTATAAAGGATGTAATAATAAGGACAAAGGATGTAAACTAAAAAGAGTATAGGGTTAAGGATAGAACCTTGAGGAACCCCTGAAGTTACAGAATAAGAAGAAGAGTGTTGTCCATCGAGGACAACTTTTATGCTACGCTTGGAAAGGAAGGATTCAATGATCTTAAAGATGTTGTCGGATACACCATAAGAAGAAAGTTTATGGAGAAGACCAGCATGCCAAACTTTATCAAACGCTTTTGAAATGTCATGAGCGATTTCATTTACCTCTCCACCTTCATCTAATGCACGATAAAACCTGTCAGTTATTACTGTTAGCAAATCAGCTGTAGAACGAGAAGATCGAAATCCATATTGATGGTCAGAAAGTAAGTTATTAGATTCAAGATGAGAAATTAAGTGTTTGTTAATTAAAGATTCAAAAACCTTGCTTATGATAGGAAGAAGACTTATGGGACGGTAGTTAGACGAATCAGATCGCTCTCCTGAATTTTTGAAGATAAGGATCTTGCTTTCCAGCAGGCTGGAAAACAAGACTCTGATAAGCACTTGTTGAATAGTTTTGAGAGTATAGACGACAGCTCCGGAGAACACTTTTGCAAGACAATAACAGGTATGTTGTCCGGGCCACAAGCTGTAGAAGAGTCTAGGCAGGAAATCACTTTAGATATAGATGCTGGAGTGATTCAAGCAATGGATCAACCTGTTTGTTGGCAATATCAGGTAGAACGCAACTAGCAGAATCAAGAGATGATATTGATGAAAATTTTTTAGCAAGCAATATATATATACATATATATATATATATATATATATATATATATATATATATATATATATATATATATATATATATATATATATATATATATATATATATATATATATATATATATATATATATATATATATATATATATATATATATATATATGTACATCTATTTATACATCTATACTTTACATATATATAATTTTTTTTTTCATTTAACTACACGCATTCTTTAAAATTACAATACTTTTTGATTTAAATTTTTTCGCTTTACTTTCATAATCAGCATAATAAGCATGTATGATAAAAACAAACTATTTCGTTCAGTTTCGTTAAAAAGAAATGAAATTTCAGAGCACTTTCTTCAACATTTTTACACATTTCTGAATAAATAACAACTGTACAGTAAAACAGTTCTTTAGTATCGGTTAATCACGATGAAATTCAGCACCCTTTAATTGTTAATTACACAAAAACTACTTAACAGATTTT
Source organism: Hydra vulgaris (assembly GCF_038396675.1). Taxonomy (NCBI): domain Eukaryota; kingdom Metazoa; phylum Cnidaria; class Hydrozoa; order Anthoathecata; family Hydridae; genus Hydra; species Hydra vulgaris. The sequence continues at coordinate 49,057,001 of NC_088923.1, read as the reverse complement.
TGTAATAATTTGATACAATGAAGCTAATTGAATTATTTATTTATTTCAAAAATTTTTTTAAATTTTTTGTTGGACGCTAAAATAGAAATCGAGTGTCTTTGCAAGTACTCGGCATCATCTGCTGGAATTTGCTTTCAGTTTCTTTTTTTGAGGCGGCTATCCATTTTTTCCTAATACCTTATATATTTGTAGCTAATTTCTTGCTTTTCAATAAGATTTTTTTACAATTGACCCATGGCTTTCAGTAATTTGCTGCTCATTACAATTTGGAGGATTTGCTTCCTTGGGCACAAATTCGACGCCATTTTGTTTATACCATTCTAAAGACTTCTTAGAGTAGTGAATTGTAGCCAAATCAGGCAAAAATATCGTGCGCATTTTATGCTTTTTAATAAATGGCAAAAGGCATTTCGTTATGCATTCTTTTATTTATAAATTTGCGTTCAAAGTTTTACAAGTAATGTACGGTGTACTTTTTAAATCAAAAGAGCAGATTGCTTGACAAATACGGATCTTGGGAGCAAATTTTTCAGTTCGAATATACTTGATCATTTTGGCAACATGTCTATCTTTCGACTGATAAAAATTTTGCTTCACGGGCAACTTTGAAAAGTCCTTTTTGCAATAGGTTTCATTGTCTTCAATTATGCACAAGTTTTTCCGATTAAAAGATTTTTATAGCTTTTTTGAGCGACAAATTCCTTTAACTTCTCCATCAATGGATCTCTTTGGAGTTTTCCTTTTGTTATATGGTTTATTTTCTTGAGATCTATGTACTTTTCCTATCAAAGCCTGGATGCATTTTAATTTTCTCGCATGATCTTTCTGCCACTGACATGGTTTTGTCTTTAAGGAGCGAATGATTGATTTTGCTTTATATTTATCTTTAAATCGTTTCTTTTTATCACTTCCAGCTTTATTTTAAAAAGATTGAGTCTGTTTATATCGCCGCAAAAGAAATCCAACTGATAATCTAGAAACACCGGTCAATTTTGAAATGTCAACTTGTGAAATTGAGGGATTTTGAAAAACAATTTTTAAAACTTTTTTTCAATTTTATGTTTGTATGCTCATTTTAATCCGATACCATTCATATCAAGATAGCCATTACTTATTACCATTACAATCAAACAACGACACATAAGCTTCTGTGTGCAAATAAATTAAAAAAAATTGTCAAGTAGTTGTTATGTAATTCCCAAATTAAAAGGTGCTGAGCTTCATAGTGTTCAACCGATATTTGTATTTTCTTTTACGAAAAGATCCTGATTTATTATTTCTTAAACAAATATTTTTTGCTGATTCAGATTAGTAGCATTTTAAAGTTATATTTTATTTACAGCGCCTTCATTTACCTCTATCGTACTAAAGTGGAAATTTTGTTCTCATCCACTTCCACTTCCAAATTACAAATACTTGCACTTATAAAGACTTAGAGTCTAACGTTCAAAGTTTTTAATTTAAATAATGATTTTTGCTGGCATATTTTGAATGCAATTTTTAGAGTTTTAGTCAAAAAAATTTTTGGTACAATTTGCCAACATTAAATTCATTTTAAGTAGAATAAATGTTTTAATTTTTGATGGATTTAGTGTAATGGGGTTGAACCACCTTTAATGACAATATCTTAACTTTTTTTTCTCGAGGTAGTATAAGAAGAAATCAGTCTTTTGAATTTTTTTATACAAAAGATTTTTTTTACAACAAATTTAAATTTTAAAAAATTCAATTTTTCTATATTGTTTTGTTTTGTTGTTGCTAATAATAATAAAGATTTGATATATTAATATCTTTATTTTAGTTACTTGACGTTTATTGTTTATAATAAAAACAAAGGAAAATGAATTAAATCAACTTTTTTAACTTAAAGAATGAAGATTGGGGATTTTATTTGGTTTTATTGCTTAAACTTAAAAAAAAATTATTTAATTTTGGCTTCTATAGTAACATTATGCACTTTATTTGGATTAATCAAACAACGAAATGAGTTAAATTTCAAACATTTCAAATATTTTCCATACAAAAACAACATTGAAGTTTCTCATAACATTGTTTTAAACCTCACTAAAACTAAAGACGGACCGTGGGCTTCGATTCCAAGTTTTGAACTAAATATTCGACTATCAAGTATTAATCCAAGATGGTATCAGACCTACCATAGATGGTTTTTAAAAAGTTTAAAATTATTTTGGCCAAAAGAACTTAATAATTTGACAATTGTTCTAAATTCCGAAATTTCACAAGATCATGCACTAGGAAATCAAATATCGTTGATCTGGCCATTTCCAAAAGTTGTTTTTATTGATAAACCCGATCCAAAAACTATGGGTATAACAGAGTTGCCAGATCGATTTAGAATGTATTACGATGCATTTTTCCCAGAACTATATACAAGTGCCGAATTTATTGGTTTTGTAGATACTGACACTCTCTTTGTTACACCTGTTACTCCTCAGAATTTGTTTGAAGGAAATAAACCAGTTGTTATAGGAGTTGCTGGATATGGTGATTATGCTTTATGTACTGAATTTATGCTAAAAGAAAAGCAGCTTATGATATGCATGTCGTACTTTCCAGTCACAATAAAAGTAGCCCATTTGATAGATATGAGAGGGTACATCGAGAAACTGCACAACAAGAGCTTTGCAGAAGTGTTTGGTGAAGCTGTTTTCAAATTAGGAAAAGGAACTGAGGGTTGTTTATGTCAGTTTGCTATTATGTGTAACTATGTCTATCGATTTCACCGAAGCGAATATTCATTTAAAATTCAAGTAAATCCTAACAACAACATAGCAAATAATTTTACCGAATCTGAGAAAATCCCTTTTGTGCGAGTGGCAATTCATTCCAGACATTCAATTCCAAACCAAGTGCTTGATCCAATGGCAAAAAATTCAATTACTATGTTTAACGAACGAATAAAAGAAGGTATATGCATGGCACTTGGTTTTCAATGGTGTCCAAATGTTTTTTGTGCAGAGTTCTCAAAAGGCTCTATTCAGCGTTCTTTGTTTGCATTCGAATATTACGATTGGACTTGGGATAAACGTTGCTTAAAGGAACAAGAAAAGCATTATTTGAATGTCAAAAACTTGTTTGAATATCAGCTAGAAAACAAAGTATTGATGTTAGGTATGTATGAAAACCAAGCTAGTTCTTGTATGCTTCTTTAAGCAAGTTTCAAACAAATTTTTAACTTTGTAGTAATTCAATTATGATTAATTCATATTCTTAGCGTATGAAAAAATTTAATTTTAATGCAGTAGCTAAAGAATATAAAGTAGTTTTTTATGTGAAATAAATTTAATTCTTGTTTTGCATTTTTATTGTTTTATAAACCTTGTTTGGCTATTTTGCTCTAATTTTTCAGAGAAAAATAGATAAAAAAATAAACAAACTAGAAAGTTTAAACGGAAATCTATGATGGGAATTTAAACTATTGACTTCCGAAGTTTGATACATTTTTACAATTTAATCCGCAATTTCACAAGTTCTAAGTTACGCATTATTGCGCAAAACTTTAAGAATAAATCTGACGTTTTACCATCTTGATTAACAAAGACTTTTGAAACTTAAAAACACGTTAATTTTGGATAGCTTTTCACAAAAATGAGTTTAAATATTTGAATTTAATGGGCTATTTTATCAGTTCTTTTAAATTCAACGGTTTTGTGTTTAAAAAGTAAGACTGGAAAATGGGAATCCTATGTTACCAAAAATTAGTTAGGCATGTCGCGACGTTAGAATTATCTTGTTTTATCTCCACTTTTTGAAAAAATCGAGTTTTTATAGTTTTGCATTATGTTTTTCTATTTTATTTATATTGAAAACATATAAAACTTTTAATACGGTGTTGCATGCCATATTGCATTGTTCTATCTCCTAAATAAGCAAATTTAAAAATGTTATTTTATTTTAACTCCGATCAACCAATCATATATTTACAATTACATATTTGTACGGAATAATTTTGTTGTTATTGTTGTTAAATTTTCAAAATGGCAACTAAAAATATTGATCAAAAAATGGAACATGCTCTAAATCAAAACGAAGGTATTTTTTCACTTAATTAGCGTTATAATTTTGCCAATTTTTTATTTTGATTATCCGGAATGCATAAAAAACAAAATAATTTATTATTTATGCATCCTAGATAATCAAGTAAACAAGGTAATGGAGTTTTTTAATCATTAGAGTCGCTTGGTATTACACCTTCTCGTAGGTCACCCCATGGTGGAATATCTAGAAAACGTAAAGCTGATACGAGTAATTGGAAACAAAATATAAGAAAAATGCAACTTCAGTCGGGTAAAGCTTATAAAAATTCAAAAGGTAAACAAGATCTATCGCAACGCTAAAAAGTTGCAGAAATTGTAAGTTTAAATACTCTACTAATATAACTGAGATCGAGCGTCAAGTTATATTTGATAACTTTTGGACCTTAGATGATGACGGTAAAAAACATTTTTATTCAAAAACTACCAAAAAACTTGAAAAAAACGCTGTCGGACAGCTGCTGGTGAAAATTCGAGAAGAAAAATGTCTTATTATTATAGCTTCTTTGTTTCTAATACACAATATAGAGTTTGTAAATCCTACTATCTTTCAACATTGAATATTAGTAGCCAAATAATATTTTACTTTCACAAATTTAATAAATGCTTAACTACTGGAACGCCAATGCAATCAAAATTTAGAAGACATGTAAAAAAAGCTTACCGGAAGATTCTAAAAAAGTTGTACGAGACTATATAAATCTTTTCCCAAGAATTGAGGCCCGTTATTGCAGGAAAAAGACATTTAAAGAGTATATAGAAGGATCACTCAATATAGGTAAACTGTATGATCTTTTTAAAATATATTGTGATGAAAATGACTATATACGAGTAAAAGAACATATGTATTGTTATATCTTCAATCACGAGTTCAACATAGAATTTCAAAAACCAAAGAAAGATTTATGTGACACATGCTATGAATATTGCAACATTTTTAATGCAAGCAATGAGCAGACAGATAGTTATAATAAGCACATAACATCAAGGAATGATACCAAAACTGAACGTGAAAAAGATCGTCAAAATGCTGATCCTAAAACTGCAGTTGTTTGTATTCATCTTGAAAATGTTTTAAGTTTGCCTCGGGCTAATGTTGGAAACATTTATTACAAACGGAAACTTTCAAATTATAACTTAACTGGTCATTGTTCGCTTAAGAAAAGATTATTGCGTCCTTTGGCATGAAAGAAAAGATTATTTGCGTCCTTTGGACGCAATAATCTTTCTTTTACAAGAAAAATTATTGCGTCCTTTGGCATGAAGCTATGGCTGGTCGTGGAGGAAATGATCTTGCCAGTGCTGTAACATGTCTGCTTCTGAAAATCATGGATGACCTTGACATAAATAAGTTCATACTTTGGTTCGATTCACGTGTACCACAAAACCGCAATAGTTTCATGTCAGCAGCTTTATGTGAATTTATTATACGATACCCACAGATTAAAGTCATTGAGCAAAAGTTCTGCGAGCCAGGTCACTCCAGCATTTAAGAATGTGATAACATTCATAGTCAAATTGAAAAATCTTTCTCTGTTGCAGAAATATTTAGTCCGCTTGGACTAGAAAGAGCTATTAAAAATGTAAACCGTAAAAAACCATTCTCTGTTTACCAAATGCAATTAATAGATGTGAAGAATTTTTCAGTTGTTGCTGGTTTTTCAAGTTATAAGTTAGTGCCTTATACAAGAGTTAAAAATCTTGTTTATCGAACTGCCATACCATGTTTTTTCAAAACCTCATTTTCAGACAATTATTCACAAGCTCGTATTTATAAGTTTGTCAAGCGAGCAGCATCAAGCATTATTACCAAACCAATAAAGACAAATATACCAATGGCAGCTTGCTTACGTGCTCCTTATCAGTCTTTATCTGCTGAAAAAGCCAATGATATAATTTCCATGTATTCATACATGCCTGCTGTTGATATTGCATTTTACAAACCATTAATAAAGTGATTTTATATATGACTTTCTCTGTTATTTATTTAGTATTGATATATAAAACATATAATTATTATTATTATTTAGAAATCTTGATAAAATTCCTTATTTAGCTTATTATCTATAATTATAAAGTTTTTAATAAATACTTAAACTCTTGTAATAGAATCAAAGGTATACGAAAAATAAAATCAAGTTCATCTTGCATGTTGTTTGTAATTAGATTAGTTTAATTGTTGTGTTAATATCTGTAAGACTTAAATAATTGATAGAAAATTTTAAAAAAGCTATTTCTTTGATAAATATTTTTCATCCCTTTCCTATACGCTATATATTACCTTTTTTTATTATGTAGCGAAGTGTTCTGTTTTAAATTAGATGTCTTAGTCTTGTTCAGAGCCGGCGCGAACAGGTATCAAACAAACTTGTAAGAACAGTGCAATCGCTAGTGGGTCGGAGCCCTTCCCAAAATAAATTTTGAAAAATTCCATTTTTAGGTATTACAAAAAAACAAACTCCTTTTACTTTAAAAAGAGTTCCCATAGATTCGCCGGGTCCCAACCAACCCTAATTTAGGGGCGTGTGGTGCAACAGCACTGCGTAAGAAGAATGACTACCTACAAAATTTCATCGATTTTCAACATGTCTTTGTTAAAAAATGTAGTTAATATATTTAATTTATAAGATGTAACAAAATAACATTTTTGTATTTTACAAAATACCAAAGTTATTTTGTTCTATCGCCAAAAGTGGGTGGGAAAATATGGGCGTTAGCGAAATTTTTATAAGTTTTTTTTATTTAAAAATAAACAACGGAACAATCATAAATCTAAAGAAAATCTTTAATTCCCAAATAATTTTTTCAACTTAGCAGCAAACAAACTCAAACTTTGAAATCGATTTTCTCAGTTTGCAAAAACATGGACTTATAACAAGATAATTCTAACGTCGCGATGTGTTACTAAAAAGAAAAAATATTCAGCCAAAAGCTATAATAGTTTACAGCACATTGATTGATGTAATAGTATAATGCTATATTGAATTGTTCTAAAGAATGGACTAGATGGTTTTTCTATATTTATAGTTTTCAATGTTCTTTAATCAATTACAAAGCATTTGCAGTATTTAATTTTTGAGATTTTTGAAAATTGTGCATTATCTCAAATCAGAACCGGGAAAGGAGGTAAAATGATGCAAATTGGTAAATAAGTGAAGATAAATGTCGGTAAAACCAATGAAGTTAATTTGATGGTTCATTTTTTCAGGCTAAAAGAAGTCCTACTTTCACTTCTTCTTTTCTAAGAATGACTATTGAGGATATAGAATATAAGTGATGTTTCTCTTTTTAATTATAAATTTAGTGATTACCCAGTAAACATTGAGCAGTTGGCTATTTAGTTGGTACCGTTGAAAAAACGTAACGCTTTTACCAACACTTAGCCGACTGTTTTATAAACTGTTGGTACCATTAACGGCCTAACAGTAATAAAACAGTTGGCTAACAATTAGTACCATAACTGTCCTAACTATATGATTTTTTTCGCAATTCTCTAAATTCGCTTTTGCACTTTAATTGAAAGTGCAAGTGTTAAAAATGTTTACAACTATTTTTACAACTTGACGTGATGGTGAAAAATGAGTTGCATATTTGAAATCAAAATGAGAAATGCTATACAAAAAACAAATTGTTTGCTCGGCACCAGAAAAAAAATTTTTTTGTTGACCTGAGTAATAATACAGTAATAATCATTGTAATAATAACAGTAGTAATAACAATAACAACTATAATAATAACAGATGAAATTGACAACAGTAGCAATAATAAAAAAAATTGCAGTAAGCAACCCTTAATAAAGGTTATGAGTAATTAAATTATTAATAACAAAAACACATTAATAACTTGATATATTATTTAAAAAATTAAATACAAATTAATCTATAAATAATATTTTAACTTTGACTCCCTATCAGTAATATCATTGCTTATAGTTAACGATATAAAGACCGCATTAACATCAGTTAAATTCTTTTTAAAATCTGTCACAACACAGGTACCAGAGATGGAAGTCAAGTAAAGCCTGCTAAAACCTAAAAAAAGAAATTAAAAAAAAGTTACGATTTTTAATTAAAAAAGTATTATTTGCATTTTAGTGTTAGTAGAATTAGGATAATAATATAACAGAAAATGTAAAGAATAAAAAAAAGCTATAACAGCCTAGGTCTATCAACACAAAACGCAGCAACAATAGCGCATAGCATAAAATATTTGTAAGCACACAATACTGTCTCCCGAGTAATTAAAAAAGTTTTATTAATTCTCCCTCTCATCTAAGAGAGGGAGAGAGAGAGAGAGGGAGAAAAAGAAAGTGTTTTCAAAGCAGCATGTTAATGCTGCTTTGGAAAACGCAATAAATAGTAGTAACTGGTTTTATTATGTTATCAGTAAACATATTTATTTTTACCTTTGTTTTAATTTCCAGCATTTCTTAATTAAGCTCCAGCTTCTCTCTAACTGTTGACTAATGATTAATAGAGTAAATTTCACATCATATTAAATTTACAAAATTAAAACCATGTTTCAACAGTAAGCAAATTAATCAAGTGATGACAAAGACAACTAAAAAAAAAAAGAACACAATTGTGTTTGAAATTTTAAAAAAATTTAAAATCATTTTAGTTCAAAACTGAACTAAAATGATTTTAAATTTTAGTTCGGTTTTGAACTAATTTCGATGTTTATATTTTTTTTAGAAAAAAACATCGAAAACTTGATAGTATTTTATTAAAAGCAGAATGTCATGGTAATTCACCAACTTCAGCTAATCTTGCAAACTGTGACATAAGTAAAGAGGCAAAAATATTGGATTTTGTAGAGAACTCAATTAATGAAACTCAAACTTTAAACGAGCAATCTGAACTCAATAAGGAGAGAGTATGTTTCCCTATCAATTTGCCACTGAATAAGAAATGTGATCCAGGACTTTGGAAAATTCTTTCAGCTGAGGATATACAATTTTGGATACAGAATGGTCCGTTAAAATGTCAAAATGCAGATTATGATTTTAAATCCTCTAAAATAATGTATCAAGATTGCGATCAATATTGCTTAAAAAGCTTGTTAATGGGGAAAAAAGTAAATGGTGAAACGTTTAATAGAGAATGGCTCATATATTACCCAGCATAAGGTTGTGTAGTCTGTTTTGTCTGCAAGCTTTTTGAACACTCAAAATGTGCTTTAGCTTCAATGGGATATTTTGAAAAATTCAGGGGCGTGCAAGAAGAGTTATAGCTGTAATTGATTTTGCATGCAAGAAGAGTTATAGCTGTAATTTGCACATTGATCGAAAGAAGCTTTTAGAGGTTCAAATGTAGATTTAGGCTGATGTAGATTGCTGCATTGAGGGAATCAATTTTTTTGGTTTTGTTCAAGAACTGTACAATTTTATCTCTGCTTCTACGAAGTTGGGGAGTGTTTTGGAACAGTTTGCAAATAGTTCATTGAAATCAATATCGAATACTCGGTGGAGCCCTCATACTGACTCGGTCAAAACCATTCACCAGAACTACAATAAATTAATGGAAGGATTGGTCAAAATTAATGAGTGTGAAAGTTTTGAAACATAAAACAAGAGCTGCGGCTGGAAATTTACTATCGAAAATGGAAACTTTTGAATTTGCTTTACAAACAATAATATGGGATCAAATTTTGCAACAAATGAATGTTGTTTCCAAATCATTGCAAAGTGCAACTATTACTCTAGATACATGAGCTGAACTTTATTTATCTCTTGGAGATTATTTTCTTGGATCAACTAACACATTCGATTTAATAGAACAAGATGCAAAATTACTGTTACCAGACATAGATTATTTACAAAAGAGACACCGTAATAAGAAGCACTTTCTTAGGTGAAAACCGATCAGAAGAACCTTAATTAAGTCCACGTGAAGAGTTTAAGACAAACGTTTTTTTAAAAACTATCAATAATCTTACTACAAATTTAAAAGAAAGAGCTCAATGCTATCAGGAACTGAATGACAAATTTGCATTTTTAATAGACACAAGATTCAACAAAGATAAGCTGAAGACATGCGTTAATCGTCTGGTGGAAGACTACACGGAAGATATTGATGATAATTTATATGCAGAAATTGAGCATCTACATCTGTATTTGAAAGAACATTTTAATACTCAAGTTCCTAAATTGTCCCATTTGTTTTTGTACAAACTTATAAAGGAAAAACAAGTGGAGGTTATATTTCTAAATACTGAAATCATTCTTAGGATTTTCAAATGTTTCATGATATTCAACTGCTCTGGAGAAAGGTCATTTTCAAAATTAAAATTAACAAAAAATGATTCGCGATCAACTATGTCACAAAAAATGTTAAACAATTTTGCATTATTATCAAGCAACACAGACAAAATGAAGTCAATTATTATAGATTCATTGATTAAAGATTTTGTTAATGAAAAATACAGAAAAAAGATTATGTAGATTTTAAAAAATATTTAAAAAAAATGGAAATAAAACTTTTAATTACGCTAAACTAAGATTATATTTTTTTAAACTAACATACTACTTCAAAATATGGGGCTGCAGGCTTTTTTTAGGCCTAGGGCCCCTAAAACTGTAAATCTGGTTCTGCCTGTAACATTACTATTGTTAAAGCTGAATAATAATAAAATGTAAAAGAATCTTACAAATTGTGATCTTTTCTAATCTAAGACTACATTTAAACTTAGGATTTATTGAAATCCATATCTTATTATGTTTATATACATAAGTCGTTTATTAAAAATATTAAACAATATTTATTTACATCAATTATTTTTAACTTAACAAAGAATCTAGACTACAATGCACAAAATTATTTAAGTAAGTGATCAACAAATTACTGACTGTAATTTGTTGATCACTTTTGTGTCAACAAATTACAGTCAGTTTTCCATGTTAAATACATAAAGTTTATATCTAATATAAAAAAAATCCAATATAAAATAAATAAAAAAATACTAAACTAACTCAAACCAATACCAGTTATACTGTGTGAGGTGACTAAAAAACACTTCAGTTCTTTCTAAATGCACTAAAAAATAGCTTTCAGCTCTTTCTAATTGCACTAAAAAATAAAACAAAACTTGCTTAGCTAAGTTGTCTAGTTCTTAAGAATCTGGAAACAAATAAGTAAAAAACCAAGAACAAACAAACATTTATTTATTAAAACTACTATATTTAAACAAATTAAATTAAACAAAGAACAACATCAGTTCTCCTTAAAGGCTAGAAAAAAATTTCAGCTCAAATTTGCTTGTAGACTTTGCTTGTAAAACCATGTGAATAAGAAACACATTCAGAAAAGCCTAGAAACTACTTAAAAATGACATATGCAACATTGAAGTTTAGACGTCAACTGGACAAATTATTAGTTGATGTTTTTAAAAAATTCATACAAATTTAAAATGCTCTGTTCTTCTATATCACATAAATCCATCATATGATAAATATAAAATGAAAAAATGTAAGAATAAGTAAACACAAAGAAAAAGACATCATATATGAATCGAAAATCAATGCATTGATAGATTATTGCCAATATTATTATTATTGTCAATAGCAATAGCAATAAGTAGTCGTTTAGGGAAGTGCTAAAAATAATACCATATAGGTTATACCTACATTTATAGATTCAGTCATACTCAAACACAAAATGCATACATATAAATTATTAAATAATAACAAATATATAGTTATATATTCGAATATAATAACCTTTATATATGTTATATATACATAAATATATATATATATATATATAAATATAAACATATATATATATATACACACATATGTATATATATATATATATATATATATATATATATATATATATATATACAGCGTGGAAAATAACGGGCGGTCAACGGTCACTGACCGCCCGAAATGACTAAAATTGCTATTTTGACCTCTCAAAACGAATTCTTCCCAGTCAAGGTTGACCGGTTGAAAAAAAAAAGAGTTATATAACGTTTGAAAAATTATCAGGATGCCTTTGAAAATGCATATACCAAAATTTCATAAAATGTAAATCTTTGAAAAAAGCTTCTAAAATAATTTTATCGTTTGTACGCTACTTTAAATCGCTTCGTTAGTGAGTATTATAAATGACGTAAACTATTAGTTTTTTTGCTTCACTTATCAAGACTAATTTCATTTTACTGGTGGTGAAATCCATAACTGCTTTTTTCATAAATGATTGAAGTTCTTATTTTATTATTGTTTTAATAATAATATAATATTAACTAAGAACATTTTTTTATTCCTACATTTTTATTTATATATTCTTTATATCATTTTATTTATTTTTCTTTTTTTCTACCTTTTGCTTTTACATTTTACCTTTTGCTGCCAATTGCAATGAAAAAATACCTTTATTTTTTATTTTTAGTTTCATTTATCCGTAGTCAACAAAACTTACAAAGTATCGACTAAGAGCCGCACACCAGGCCCTTCTGTGATGAAAATAAATTTTTTTAGATTTCAATTAGTTAAGACTCCGGAAAATATAAAGTTCGTATTTGAAATTGTCGAGGTTCCTACGTTCTCTATTTTAAAGACTCTTTGTTCGGTTGACGCTGAGTGACTGAGAAGTTAACTTTATTATTTAGATAAATTTAAAATTACCAAATGCGCGTTTGCTTTTTTTTTCTACTATTAAAATCTTAAAAAAAAAAAAAAAAATATATATATATATATATATATATATATATATATATATATATATATATATATATATATATATATATATATATATATATATATTGTAGTATAAAGTTTCGTTTAACACAAATAATTTTGATAGTATTTCATAAAACGATTGTCATGATTTTATTAAATATTAGTTCAGCATCTGCCGGCGAGAGGCATTAACATTATTATCAACTAAATAACATTAATTGTTTATAAAATGATTTTAAATAAAAATGAATGAAAGATATAAAATGATACAAATGAGAGAATTGCGAATTTGAACATTTTTTATATCACTAAATTATAAGAGAATCATCAAACATCAGCATTTCAAAATGGAGGCGACTAAAAAGAGACAAACAATGCTTTCATTTTTAACACAAGCAGGATCGGAATTAAAACCACCTGTTAAAAAGAAGAAAAAACTCAAAAGTAAAAAATACAGCTAACAACAGCTCAAAAATGGGTAAACACTACTCTTGCAAAATATAATGCAAATGAATGGCTAGAGATATTATATAATGGAAACTATGTTACAGCATTAAAATGCACTGTATGTCGTCAGTATACTAAACAAATTGATATTTATAAAGGATATACGCCAGAATGGGGAAGCGATAAAGGTAGTTGTAGGATACAGCACAGTGCCGCAGTTGATCATGCAAATGGTTTACCACATCAAAGAGCCCACGAATTAGCAATGAAAAGTAAAGGAATGGGTGTAAGCGAACGAAATGATAAATTAAGCAATCTGCATAAAGAAATGCAGCAAACTGATATTTTATCGGGTTTGAAAACCATGACCACGAAAGATCTATGAAAAAAATTTGAGGTAGCATACTTTATTGCCAAAGAAGAGCTTCCGCTTAGCGTATACCCTAAAATACTACGTTTGGAAGAAAATCATGGTGTAGAGTTTGGCCAAGCATATAGAAATAAAATAACTTGTGGAACTTTTATTGATTACATTGGATTGAGTTTGTCAAATATTCTCAGAAATAAATTAAAAACACGAAATTACTTCAGTATTTTAATTGATGCATCAACAGATGTATCTGTAATTGAAAAAGAAGCTATATTTATTATCAGTTTCGATCCTACTCCAATAGGAAAGACCGAGATATGCGTTGAGTGTTCTTTTCTTTCTATTTCTGATCTTGAATACGGAACATCTGAAGGAGTTTTCAATAAAATTAGTCAATCCCTTGAATCAGAAGGTATCGAAAAATTTAAAACTAAATTAGTTGGTTTTAGTGCTGATGGCGCAGCTGTAAATAGAGGAAGTAGAACAAGTGTAAATGTATTACTTCAAAAAGAAATTCCATGGGTAACTTTTGGTTGGTGTATTGCACATCGCCTTGAGTTAGCGATAAAAGATAAATTTGCACAAATAAAAGCGTTTAATGATGTCAATAACATCATTTTGAAAATGTATAACATTTATAAAAAATCCCCAAAAAAGTTACGACAGTTAGGAAAGCTTATTGCTATCCTTGAAGAGGGTAATTCATTTTACATTGCAGGTATTCGCCCCAAAAAAGCATCAGGTATATTGGATTTTTTTTTCAATTTTAACTATAAAAAATACTTTATAAAATAATATACTTTATTAGATGCTGGTTTTTTATAGAACAAAAGTTCTTTATAAAACATTGTTTTGAGCAATAAAAACTTTTTATAAAAGAAAATACTTGTGCAATAATAAATAAGAACACGATGTATTGCACATAAAATTCAAGCACTTGAGATGATCTTAGACAAATATGGAGTATATATGAAACATCTCGAAAACATGACTGCAGATTTCAGTTTTACTCAAGCAGAAAGAGCAAAGTTTAAAGGGTATCATCAGAAGTGGAATGATGGACGAATACCTCTTTATATAGCATTATTCATAGAAGTTTTATCGCCAGCAAACTTTTTATCTTTATCTTTTCAATTCCGTAGCATCATCTAGATTTATAAAACAAACTAAAAAAAGTTAAGTCACTTGAAGAAAAAAGAATTTACGGATTTACCAACAGTCAAACGTTTCCTTGCAAAAGTAAAAAACAACACTGGAAAGTATTCATTCCAAGATGTTGAGCTTCATGACTTTACAAACGCACTAACTTTAGTTAAGAATTCGAAATGAATGATTGTAACGTTAATTGCCGAATCCAGAGTAGAGCGTTTGGAAACACAAAATACAGTTCCTGATATGTATGGAATGTTAATCTTAAACACTGGTGGCTGGTTTCAAAATAACACCAATAATTCATTTGCTGATAATAACATCAAAAAATTGGATGACTTTTATATTATGCCGTTACGTTATGCTGGCTTCGCTGGGAGTGTAAATAATATGTTTGATGCTTGGCAAAATTTAGTTGATTACACTGTCAAATATTTGGTACCAGATAAAACTGAGTACCGTAGAGTATGGTATCAAATTTTTTCGAGTTCTATGAAAAAAGATTGGAGTCCAATTCTACTTCTTGTTAAATTGCTGTTCGTATTGCCTGTTTCGAATGGAAAGGTTGAGCGTCTTTTTTCTCTTATGAATAGAATTAAAACTGACACAAGAAATCGCTTAACTGAAAAACGGCTCAATAATTTAATTCGGGTGTGCACTGATGAAACAAATAGTGAAGAATTTGATGTGAATCCTGCCATTAAATTATGGGCCGAAGATACTTTGCGAAGGCCTACACAAGAAAGTCGAAAAATTTATTCAAAAAAAGAAAAGAAAAAAACAACTATAAAAACATTAATTGATTTAGAATCGCCATCAGACGAGTCTTTAGATTTAAAATCGTCTTTCGATGAAACTTTGGATAATAAATCAGATGAAACGTATCTTTAAAAAAACATTTTTAAGTTATATAAAACTTTGTTTTTTGTTACTTAGGCATTTATTATAGTGGTATTACATTAAACGATACTTGATTTAGTATTCAGTTTAAATTTTTTTGATATAACATAAAAATGTGTATTTTTTATTATTTTAAAAAATAAAATTAAATTAAAAAAGGAATACGAGTTCGTTCATTTTGAAGTATCAAGTTGTTGTTTTATTTACAAAGTTTTGTCATGCAGAATAATTGCTACGATAAAAATTTAAAACAAAAAAAAAATTAAAATTTTGACCGCCCAAAAAAAACAACTGACCATCAATTTTATGTATTAGCCGGTCAGTTTGACCGCTCGCCTTTGATTTCTTATTTTCCACGCTGTATATATATATATATATATATATATATATATATATATATATATATATATATATATATATATATATATATATATATATGTATATATATATGTATATATATACAACCCGTAGATGTTGTCCGAAAGTTTTTTCCATATTTTGTTGACAAAAAGTAAAAATTAAAATGCAAGACTGGAATTTTTTTTTTTATTAATTGATAGACTGCCTGCCACCAACCAAACCCTCAGTCGATGTAGCAGCACTCCCTTGGAGGGTCAGGCTAAAAGATAGTACATGTAGCAGCACTCCCTTGCGGGTCAGGCTATTTGTCAGTCGATGTAGCAGCACTCCCTTGCGAGTCAGGCTATTTGTCAGTCGATGTAGCAGCACTCTCTTGCGAATCAGGCTATAAGATAGTCGATGTAGCAACACTCCGCGCATGATTTACAGTAAAAAAAATAAAAATAAAAACATTTTATTAAAAAAAATAAAAATAAAAACATTGTTTATATTGTTAAAAACATTCAGAATGTTTTTAAAACATTCTGGTCAATTAAATTTGCGTTTTTGTGGTTTTTTAAAAAAACGATTTATTTGTAATTAAATTAATGGTTTTTACTTTCGTCCAACACGCAAATGTTGGACGAAAGTCAAAAGTAATTAAAAGTGACGTATGTGTTGGCAATCACTTTTTTCCTTCCGCTCTTCCCAAAGACAACAAACTATAGATCTATATATATATATATATATATATATATATATATATATATATATATATATATATATATATATATATATATATATAAAAATATATACATATATGTATGTATATGTATATATAAATATATATATATATATATATATATATATATATATATATATATATATATATATATATATATATATATATATATACTCACACACACGCACACACACACACACACACACACACACACACATATATATATATACATATATATGTATATTTGTCAATGCATTGAATTTTATTGACGCTGCACCGAGCAGTAAACGCCTTAGAGATGCATTACAAGTTGAAACGAGTCTAGCAGAGTGAGATAGAAGTACAAAATGACAGATGTCCAGTTTAAAACAGAGAGCCTCTAAGTAGAAAAATACTAAATAAGTATAACGTAGTAAAAATAAAAACAAGAACAATAAACAATAAAAAAACAATAAACAATAAAAAAAAAAAACAAGAACAATAAACAATAGCCTATGAAAAATAGAGTCATTAATTGTTATGATACTAAAATGTTGTTAATGTTGAGCGTAAATGTGATGTATAGATAGTATCAGTGATGGAGCAGAATTATTCCTTTATTAAGTATTTACAATGTAGTCTGTATTATTAGGGCTATAAACATAAATTATAAATATATATGTTTCATGGACGTCTCGAGTATGGAATAGATTCGCGCCTTATGAAACAGTATAAACACAAGGAGACCTCCAGCTTTTATTCTGGACTGGTGTCCCATAAGAAGTTCCATTCTGCATCTATACCAGGGTAGCTTTTTGTTGAGGTATCCTGTCATGTTATCCCAAAAGGACTCAGAGTATTCCGTCAGGACAATTGTCACAGACTTCTGCATTCACAGTGAGTCCAGAGGACGTTTAGTGGGGTTCAGTACAACTTGCATACAATAGTAAGTAATTATTTGACATGAGTGTCAGTAAGTGCAGTTGTTGTCGAAGTATTACTAGGGTCAGTGAGTGTTGTGAACTGTTTTAAGTTTTTATAGCTGCATATGTAATGTAAATAATTAATGTAATGTACGTGTGTGTGCCAATTGTGGTAGCATGTCTTATTAGTATGAGTTATTAGTAGAAAATTGGTTGGAAGTCAATTAAACTGGTATAACGTAAGCTAGACGTGAACACTAGTAGCCCTATAACATGTATCTTAAGAATAACAAACTATAACAACTAGATAAATCTAGAATATTAAAATAGAATCAAGCCAATATACCAGTGATATTTTCATTAACGTGAAGTAAAATTTGAAGTAAAAATAATTGATTTCGTTAATGTGAATAAAAACTTAAAATTAGGATATATCTGAAGAACGAAAACTGAAATAGAATTGAATATAAGCATCAAAAAACAAAAATAGGAATAGAATTAAGAATTATTAACGAACGAAAATTATTGAATATTAAAAAAGTTTTGATACAATAATTAGTTTTTTTTTGACAATTAGTTTACAAATTTTACATACTTGGTTTGAAATTGGCGTACATGTTTGACCATAACGATGATATTTGAAATGATTATAGAATGTATTAATGGACCACAAAACTGGTCACGTGCTTGTCATTACGTTAAGTATAAATTGTATGCATCCAATCTTTTGTTGTAAAATAAAATAAAAATCTATAGATTCTTAAGAGTTGCAAATCAATCAATAACAGAATAATGAGTTTATCAAGGTTGTTGGCTGGTAGGAAGCGTGACAGTCCTGTATGGAAATTCTTCATTTATGATCAAAAAACTGACAAATCCAAGTGTCTAGTACAGGACATAAATAATGAGGGCGCGTGTGGCGCATTTCTTGCCGGAAATTCCAGTAACTTAGTAGCGCACATTCAGAAAATACATAAAGAGACACACAAATGTTACAAGGATGAAAACAAAAAACAAAATGCAGAAAAAATGTTTTTGAAACGTAAAATTGATGAAATCAATTCTACATCTTCCCAAAATAGTGGAAAGACAAAAACCCAGACAATAAGAGAGAGCTTTGAACACCGAATCACCACGTGGCCAACGGAATCAAGTGAATATCAAGTGCGTCAGGATAGCGTGATTGAAATGATTGTTAATACCAGCTATCCAATGGTATTGCTAGATCAGCCGTCGTTTCGAAAGATGATAAAAACGCTTGACCCAAAATTTAAATTGTCAGGTAATAATTAACACAACTAAATTTTTAAATTATTGTTTTAGATTCATTCAATGCTAAACAATTTTTAAATGTTTACCTGTAATTATTGTATCATTAGTGTAACACTATAGTAACTAACTACACAAACTGATGTGCATTAAATTTTAACTGATTTAAATTTTATATTGCAGGGTCTGCAACACTGAACAAGCGGATAAACGAGCGTTTTCTTCGACAATCTGCACAACTGAAAGACTTGATAAATCTTACACGCAAAGTAACAATTTGTCTTGATGGTTGGACGAAGAAGGGTCTCACAGCATCGTTCCTTGGAGTATCTGCTTGTTTCTATGACACCACCATTGATAAAACACGACATGCTTTCCTAAATTTGATGGAACTCCAACATCCCCACACGGGTGAGATGCTTGCCGAATGTTTAAAGAAATGTCTTGACCAGTGGGGTATTAGAGAAAATCAAGTTATGTTGATTGTTTCAGACAACGGGTCTAATATGGTTAAAGCCATCAGGCTCTTACAGGAAGTGCATGCAGCTAAGAAATCTGACGAATCTGAATCTTATGAGTTTGAATCTGACGAATCTGAATCTGCACCTCAAGATGGAACAGTACATATCAGATGATTGACCCGCTGTTGAAAATAAAGACATCGATGAATGAAGTTCTTACAGAAATTGGTACACATTATTTTATTATTTATGTTAGTGTATATAAATTGTTTTCAGAATTTTATTAAATCTACAAAATTGTGTCTTACCTTATTTAAACTAAAAAAACGAAAATGTTGATAAATTGTAAGTTCATTAGTCATTATCATTAAAAAACAAGACAGGGCATATAGTCTTTAAATTAGGTTTACTAATAACATGGAAAGACTTTACCCTGCCTTTTAAATCACATCACAACAGCATGGAAAAAAGAGACGTATATCAATGACAATTATTAGTTATTACAATTGTTATTAGTAAACTTTAATTACAGATAGTTTACTTAAATTTAGGAATCGACACATTCAAAGCAAGTGAATGGGTTCGTCTTCAAAACATTTCTTCACTTTTGGAACCATTTGCTGTACAAACAGATATACTTCAGACCGATGCCCAGTCTCTTTCACAGGTTCTACCATCTATACTCAATTTGGAATGCCATTTACAAGAATATCCTACCAACAAGTCTTTGACAGCGAATCTTCTTGGAGATCTACGTCAACGGTTTCAATCAATTCTGCAGCCGGACTCAGATACGTTTAATCCTCTTCCGTCTGCTGCATGTTTGTTAGATCCAACCGTTGCTGTCTTTATACTCACACCGGAAATGGACACCTTGCTCCATGCAGCAAAGATGTATATAATAAAAGTTTGTGGAGTAGAACAAGAATTACAAGCTGCTGCTGAGTCAAATGGATCTGAATGTGAATTTGCTGCCATAAAGCGCTTTAAGTTCTTTTCAAATAAAATCTTTACAAAAGAAGGAAAGATTTATAACCAAGACAATATCACTGTTGCAAGTCAGCTGTCAAGGTATTTGGTTGACATAAGCGGTGATGAAGCGCTGCCAAGTAACGGCCTGCTCTTTTGGAAACAAAACAAAAGCAAGTATAGCAAGATTGCAATTTTGGCTGAAGATTTACTGTCCGCCCCAGCATCACAGGCGTTTGTAGAAAGGATTTTTTCACTTTGTGGAATTTTAACTGTTGGTCGCCGCAATCGAATGAAAAAATCATTAGAGATGAGAGTTTTTATGAAACTGAACAAAAACTTGTAATTATAATTTAACCAGATATTTTTTTTCAATTTCAGAAAAAAAATCTTATTATAACTCAATTGAATCATTGAATGACTTTTTTTATGACTATTTGTATGGTTATTTAGATGTTTATTACTAAGTTAAAAAATTTTTTAAATTTCTTTCTTGAAACTTATGTATTACATTATTTCTTGAAATAATGATAGGGGAGACCGGGGCTAGTTGTCAGCAGGGGTAAGTTGACGAATTGCGTTTATGTGCAGAGTCTTTTATCAAAAAGTATCAGAAATCTTAGGGAACTTTCCTAATTGATCATTTCATCTTGGGTCTTATGAATAAAACTACTATAAATATTCCAGTCACAACTGATTTACTATTATCAGTCAGGCTTTTTTAGTAGTTGTCGTTTTTCAGGATCTTTAGGCAGTTTATTGAAAAGCTTTTGGGGTTTATTGGCAAAATTTTCACAGGGGAAGCTGAAAAACAAAAATATCTTTATAAAATCAATTTTTTTTTTAAATTATTATTTGTAACAATATTGAAAAAATTTATTTTTACAAAAAAAAAAATTTTTAATTTATTTTTTACAAAAAAAATTTTTTATGGGATTTTGTTACCAGGAACAAAGGTGGGGTGTTGTTTTGGCTTCATATTCAAACTAATAACTGCTTCTAGCTCATAGAAATATTTAAAAATTTTTATAAATTTTTACTAACTAATACGTTTGTAATCTTTATTATAGTTTGCGCCAACTTACTTAATTTTTTTTTTTTTAAGGCCCCGGAAGGAGCCATAAGATTTTTTTTTTAATGAATGCAACAAGTACAAGTTACCCAAATTCATAAACTTCAAGATTGCACTTTAATTTTTTCAAAAAAATGTGTCGTTAGGACTACTAATTGCTGTGAAATTTGATAGAAGTAAAATATGATCTGATTTAGAAACTGAAATAAGAATTAAAATGATTAAAATCATAAGAACTGAACTGAAATTAATTTAATCAGAACTGATTCAAAAGAAGCAAAATTAAAATTAGAAATTATATCAATGCTTCAAGAACTAAGTAAAATTGGAAATTGAAATTATATTTAGAACTTAAATATCAATGCAATATACCAACAATAACTTGTGTATTTTATTTACAACTAGTAATCTATATATATATTTTACAACTAATAATCTAAAATCTTATGGATTTTTGTGAGCTAAGAGTTAAATGTATGTGGTACAAAAGTGTGTACCACATACATTTACTGAAGCTATTTAATAAGTGGGGTATTCAAATTAAGTAATGCAATATCTAGTAATCATGTGAAATTTGTGTTTAAAAAATTTAATACTACTTTCCTAAAGTTTTAGCAGTGTGAAAACAATAATTTGACAATGACATGTATATACATTTCGTAAACAAGTGTTATTACTTATCTTTTATAAAATGATATGTATAAATATATATAACAGAGCTGGAGTAGAAGTATTTGTTTTTTAAGTAGTTTTCAGATGGTAATATAAAAAATGAGGTCAAAGTAATTTGTATAGATTAATAAAAGTTATAAAACATTCATGATGGCAGTTGAAGTCATTAATTGTAATGATCATGGATGGCTAAGCTGTTAGTGTTCGGTCTGGATGATGAATAGAAGTGATAACATTTAGAGTAGAATGGTTCATCTTATAAATAGTTGGTAACTGGCTTGCATTATCGGTATGGTAAATATAGATAGTAAAAAGACGCAGTGGCTATTGAAAAAATATTAAATGTAGCACCTTTAGTGTACTGGACAGTAGTTATATATTTAGTATTATGTGTATTTTAGTAGTACTGAACATATTAGTGTTACTTATGTATAAACATATTATGTAGTATTAGAAATACTCTGTATAACTTAAGTAGTTATGTATACTGGTTAAAAGGTGTCTGGGCAAAACTATTAGTAGAGTATAGAGCAGATTAAATTGATGTTTTTGTAATCAATCTTTATATATATATATATATATATATATATATATATATATATATATATATATATATATATATAAATATATATATAAATAAATATATATAAATATATATATATATATAAATATATATATATATATAAATATATATATATATAAATATATATATAAATATATATATATATATATATATATATATATATATATATATATATATATATATATATATATATATATATATATACTGAAATATAGGCAGATTTAAGTTTATAAACTTTCGTGTCAACAAATTACAGTCACTTTTTCATGTTAAATACACAAAATATATCTCTAATATAATATATATCAAATATAAAATAAATCCAATATAAAATAAAACAAAATAGTAAACTTACTCAAACCATTATCACTTACACCGTGTGAAGTAACTAAAAAACACTTCAGTTCTTTTCAATCACTCTAAAAAATAACTTTCAGCTCTTTCCAATAGCACTAAAAAATAAAACAAAACTTGATTAGCTGAGTTGCCTAGTTTATAAGAATCTGAAAACATATAAGTAAAAAACCAAGAACAAACAAACATTTATTTTTTAGAACTAGTATATTTAAACAAATTAAATAAAACAAAGAATAACGCCAATTCTCCTTAAAAACTAAAAAAAATTTTCAGCTCAAATTTGCTTGCAGACCTTGCTTGTAAAATAAAATGTGAATAAGAAACACATTTAGAAAAACCTAGAAAAAATTCTTATAAATTTACATACATTTCTTCTTTTATATCGCATAAATCCATCATATGATAAATCTGAAATGAAAAAATGTAATTGATAAGTAAATACAAAGAAAAAAATCAAATATGAATCGAAAACCAATATATCTGATAGATGTCGTGCAACTTTTCATGTGTTCCTGACTATTCCTTTTCATTCCAGACAAACTTTTTACTAAATTTCTCAAATGAAAACTTTTTTATTTAAATTTTGCTTTCACAATTTCAGTTTAAGCATGCGCTTTAAAGCAAAGATTTTCGTTTTTCCGTTATATGTTGATATTTGATCAAGATCGGGTACGACGTCGTATCTGATTTTGATATTAAATATTATATATTATATATTGATATTAAATATTAAATAATACGTATTTTTGATAAATAAGTGGTATCCCAGTCGGCATATCTAGTATTGTAAATACTCGTAGTATTGATCACGTATAACATACCGCCATTGATACCAGAAAAATACGCATTTAGTTTTAAGTTTCGAATTCGAGTTCAATACCACTTATTTATCAAAAATACGTATTTATAATATTTGATCAAAATCGGATATGATATCGAACCCGATTTTGATCAAATATTGCCAAATAAAGGAAAAACGAAAATCTTTGCTTTTAAAGCGCATGCTTAAACTGATATAGCGAAAATAAAATTTAAATTAAAAAGGTTTCCTTTGAGAAATTTAGTAAATTATCTCCAGTACAGTTACAGTACTTTTTTGCACTAAAAGAGTTACTAAAACTTTATCATAAAAATATTTATTACTACTTTTAAATTTATTAATTTAGTTTTATGAAGTCCTAAATTAATATAATTCAAATATACGTTAAATCCTATCATTTCATACCTTACTTATTTTATTCCGTTGATTACTATTTTATTGACATTTCTGTTATACTATTACCTTTTTTTGTTCTGTTTTAGAAAATTTAGAAAAATAAGTTAAAATTTTGAGCCAACGCTGACATTTTATTTGTTGCTAAACGTTAAATTTTGTTATTAGGATTGCAGTTCTTTTATCTGTTTTTTGTTCTTTATTCAATAAGTATTTGATTTAAATTAAATATGATTATAATTTGATATTTTATTACGAGATATATGTCTTTATATATAAATATATATGAACCTTTTTAGATTTTTTCATGTTATTTTAAAATTTTTTGTTCACGCAATTCAAGTTATATATGTCTATAGTTTGCATATATGTTTATATTATGTTCAGAATTAAAAAGTTTTTGATAAATATATGTATGTGGTAATATGTGTTATATAATTGTTTTATAAATGTATTTTTAAAATAGTATAAAATGTATCTATTGTGTATATAAATATTATAAGAAGTGTTTATATATGTTATATAAATTTAAATAAATATATTGTGTTTTATAGTTAGTATATATGTTTGTATTATGTTGTTTCCATGACATAGAAACATCATAATATAAACATATAAACTAACTATAAAACACAATATATTTATTAAAATTTATATAACATATATAAACACTTCTTATAATATTTATGGATCATGTTTTCAAAGTGTGTGACTTGGCAAACGTGTTGAGCAAGATTTTGCATAAAGTTGTTATTTATGTTACTAATGTTGTTACATTTGGCTTACCTTTATGTTGGTGTCTATTGTTAAAAATTATAAGTGGTTTTATTATTGAAAGTCACTGCTTTTAATCATTCACTAAAAGCCACTCAAGAAAAATCATTTTGCCACATATACATTTTGTTTATATCTTAATTTGAATTTTTAGAACCATGACGTACCAACATGAATTGTTTTCTAAAAGCTAACATGAAATAACAATATTTAACAACTACTACTCTCTTATCATGACATCTTATCTCTATCTGATATATTGATTTGCGATTCATATATGATGTTTTTCTTTGTATTTGCTTATCCATTACATTTTTTTATTTCAGATTTATCATATGATGTATTTATGCAATATAAAAGAACGAATATATGTAAATTTTTATGAATTTTTTAAAAACATCTGCTAATAATTAGTCCAGTCAACGTTCAAACTTCAATTTTGCATATGTCATCTTTAAGTAGTTTCTAGGCTTTTCTAAATGTGTTTCTTATTCACATGGTTTTACAAGCAAGGTATGCAAGCAAATTTGAGCTGAAAATTTTTTTTTAGCCTTTAAGGAGAATTGGCATTACACTTTTTTAAATTTAATTTGTTTAAATATAGTAGTTTCAACAAATAAATGTTTGTTTGTTCTTTGTTTTTTTACTTATTTGTTTTCAGATTCTTAAGAACTTGGCAACTTATGTAAAAAAGTTTTTTTTTTTTTTTAGTGCAATTGGAAAGAGCTGAAAGTTATTTTTTAGAGCAATTGAAAAGAACTACAGTGTTTTTTTGTTACTTCACACAGTATAACTGATACTGATTTGAGTAAGTTTACTATTTTGTTTTATTTGATATTGGATTTATTTGATATTTGATATATGTTATATTAGATATATATTTTATGTATTTAACATGGAAAACTGACTGTAATTTGTTGACACAAAAGTTTATAAACATAAATCTGCCTATATTTCAGTTTATTTTATATTTCTCTGTATCTTTATAAATATTCTTTCTTAGAAAAAATAACAGACTAGAAAAAAATAAATTCTTTTTGAAAGTAGTTGAAAAAAATGATGATGTATTTCCATATTTCATTGTGTAAAGTGTAATACCACTTTTTAAAGGTATGTGAATAGATATATAGGGGAACATGGGGCAAGATGACGACTGTTTCGAAAAATGCCTTTATCTTAGTCTGTCCCAAAAAATAAAACTTACCTTTAGCTGGTGATGTAGCGATGTAATAAATCAAGTCAAACGAGGATAAAAAGTTTTTTTTTCAATGTCGGAAAAACTTTTTTAATACTTAGCTTTCTTCACAAAAATAATATTTAAAAAAAAACCATTGATAAATCTAGTAAAATTAATCTACTTCCCTTTCAGCTAAAGTCAACTGTTATATTTAGTTTTGCTTAAGAGATAACTGTTGGTCGTCATCTTGCCCCACTCGTCATTTTACCCCATGTTCCCCTATATATATATATATATATATATATATATATATATATATATATATATATATATATATATATATATATATATATATATATATATAATTAATTTAGAGTAAAATAAACTGAATGACATTGATTCATTTTTACATACAACATTGTGAAATTATTATTTTTATGCATTAAGGTAAAAATAATTTTGTGAATTGTAGTCTAGATTCTTTTTTAATTAAAAATAATTTATGTAAATAAATGTTGTTTAATATTTTTGATAAACGACTAATGTATGTAAACATATAAAAAGATATGGATTTCAATAAATCTTAAGTTTAAATAAAGTCTTTGATTAGAAAAGATCACAATTTGTAAGATTCTTTTACGTTCATTTATTCAGTTGCAGCGATAGTAAGATTACTGGATATGTTTAATGATAATAGTTAAATTGAAATAGATAGTATTAGGCTCAATGAAGTTGTTAATGTAAATGCTTATAGGCAACTTGAAAATAGTAGTCAAATGAAAAAAATAGATCATTTCTAAGAAATATTTTACGATTTGCTTGCTATTTTATGGTATAATTGTTTAAATTGTTTAACTATAATTGTCCCTCGATTGTTCAAATATTGTAATAAATAAAATCTTTTCAGTCCAAGTATTTAAGTTAATAAAATATTTTATTAAGTTGTGGTGTTATTTGCCAGTGTGTTGTCTAGCCTTTTTATAATCTTTTTTAATTATTCTGTAGTCACGGAATATATATTTTCTGTTATTATTATCGTAATTCTACTAACAATAAAATGCAAATAGTACTTTTGTAATTAAAAATTGTAATTTTTTTTTAATTTAATTTTTTAGGTATTTGCAGGCTTTACTTGACTCTCCGTTTCTGGTACCTGTGTTGTGACAGATTTTAAAAAGAACTCAACTGATGTTGATGCGGTCTTCGTCGTTAACTATAAGCAATGACGTTGCTGATAGGGAGTCAAAGTTAAAATATTTATAGATAAATTTGTATTTAATTTTTTAGATAATATATCAAGTTATTAATGTGTTTTTATTGTTATTAATGATTTAATAACTCATAACCCGTATTACGGGTTTCTTATTGCTAGTCATTTTCATTATGTTATGAATTCATATTAGTTAATAAAATTGTATTGAATATTCTCTGATTATCGTGTTTTATACGTGTTTAAATGCGAGTTTGATACTCAGTAGGCGTCGTATTGTATACCTGTCTTTATACGCATCTGATGTCTATTTTTAATGCGCGTTTGACACGATAAAATGGCTAACAAATATTCGTAAATAATGCGTATTCTGGAAAGTTTTAAATGCGCATGTAATACCAGGAAAATATCGTATTAAATATTCTCTGGTTATCGTATTTTATACGTGTTTACAAGAGTTTCAAATGCGAGTTTGATACTCAGTAGGCGTCGTATTGTATACCTGTCTTTATACGCATCTAATGCGTATTTCTAATGCGTATTCGACACGATAAAATGGCTAACATACATACCACATCGATACGTATTTAAACGAGTTTCTAATGCGCATTTACAACTAAATTTGCCGACTGGGATTGATCACGTATAACCCAGTCGGCAAATTTAGTTGTAAATGCGCATTAGAAACTCGTTTAAATACGTATCGATGTGGTATGTATGTTAGCCATTTTATCGTGTCGAATACGCATTAGAAATACGCATTAGATGCGTATAAAGACAGGTATACAATACGACGCCTACTGAGTATCAAACTCGCATTTGAAACTCTTGTAAACACGTATAAAATACGATAACCAGAGAATATTTAATACGATATTTTCCTGGTATTACATGCGCATTTAAAACTTTCCAGAATACGCATTATTTACGAATATTTGTTAGCCATTTTATCGTGTCAAACGCGCATTAAAAATAGACATCAGATGCGTATAAAGACAGGTATACAATACGACGCCTACTGAGTATCAAACTCGCATTTAAACACGTATAAAACACGATAATCAGAGAATATTCAATACAATTTTATTAACTAATATGAATTCATAACATAATGAAAATGACTAGCAATAAGAAACCCGTAATACGGGTTATGAGTTATTAAATCATTAATAACAATAAAAACACATTAATAACTTGATATATTATCTAAAAAATTAAATACAAATTTATCTATAAATATTTTAACTTTGACTCCCTATCAGCAACGTCATTGCTTATAGTTAACGACGAAGACCGCATCAACATCAGTTGAGTTCTTTTTAAAATCTGTCACAACACAGGTACCAGAAACGGAGAGTCAAGTAAAGCCTGCAAATACCTAAAAAATTAAATTAAAAAAAAATTACAATTTTTAATTACAAAAGTACTATTTGCATTTTATTGTTAGTAGAATTACGATAATAATAACAGAAAATATATATTCCGTGACTACAGAATAATTAAAAAAGATTATAAAAAGGCTAGACAACACACTGGCAAATAACACCACAACTTAATAAAATATTTTATTAACTTAAATACTTGGACTGAAAAGATTTTATTTATTACAATATTTGAACAATCGAGGGACAATTATAGTTAAACAATTTAAACAATTATACCATAAAATAGCAAGCAAATCGTAAAATATTTCTTAGAAATGATCTATTTTTTTCATTTGACTACTATTTTCAAGTTGCCTATAAGCATTTACATTAACAACTTCATTGAGCCTAATACTATCTATTTCAATTTAACTATTATCATTAAACATATCCAGTAATCTTACTATCGCTGCAACTGAATAAATGAACGTAAAAGAATCTTACAAATTGTGATCTTTTCTAATCAAAGACTTTATTTAAACTTAAGATTTATTGAAATCCATATCTTTTTATATGTTTACATACATTAGTCGTTTATCAAAAATATTAAACAACATTTATTTACATCAATTATTTTTAATTAAAAAAGAATCTAGACTACAATGCACAAAATTATTTTTACCTTAATGCATAAAAATAATAAATGCACAATCTTGTATGAAAAAATGAAGCAATGTCAATCAGTATATTTTACTCTAAATTAATTATATATATATATATATATATATATATATATATATATATATATATATATATATATATATATATATATATATATATATATATATATATATATATATATATTATATATATATATATATATATAAATATATGTATATATATATATATATATATATATATATATATATATATATATATATATATATATATATATATATATATATATATATATATATATATATATATATATATATATATATATATATATATATATATATATATATATATATAGGGGAACATGGGGTAAAATGACGAGTGGGGCAAGATGACGACCAACAGTTATCTCTTAAGCAAAACTAAATATAACAGTTGACTTTAGCTGAAAGGGAAGTAGATTAATTTTACTAGATTTATCAATGGTTTTTTTTTAAATATTATTTTTGTGAAGAAAGCTAAGTATTAAAAAAGTTTTTCCGACATTGAAAAAAAAACTTTTTATCCTCGTTTGACTTGATTTATTACATCGCTACATCACCAGCTAAAGGTAAGTTTTATTTTTTGGGACAGACTAAGATAAAGGCATTTTTCGAAACAGTCGTCATCTTGCCCCATGTTCCCCTATATATCTATTCACATACCTTTAAAAAGTGGTATTACACTTTACACAATGAAATATGGAAATACATCATCATTTTTTTCAACTACTTTCAAAAAGAATTTATTTTTTTCTAGTCTGTTATTTTTTCTAAGAAAGAATATTTATAAAGATACAGAGAAATATAAAATAAACTGAAATATAGGCAGATTTATGTTTATAAACTTTTGTGTCAACAAATTACAGTCAGTTTTCCATGTTAAATACATAAAATATATATCTAATATAACATATATCAAATATCAAATAAATCCAATATCAAATAAAACAAAATAGTAAACTTACTCAAATCAGTATCAGTTATACTGTGTGAAGTAACAAAAAAACACTGTAGTTCTTTTCAATTGCTCTAAAAAATAACTTTCAGCTCTTTCCAATTGCACTAAAAAAAAAAAAAAACTTTTTTACATAAGTTGCCAAGTTCTTAAGAATCTGAAAACAAATAAGTAAAAAAACAAAGAACAAACAAACATTTATTTGTTGAAACTACTATATTTAAACAAATTAAATTTAAAAAAGTGTAATGCCAATTCTCCTTAAAGGCTAAAAAAAAATTTTCAGCTCAAATTTGCTTGCATACCTTGCTTGTAAAACCATGTGAATAAGAAACACATTTAGAAAAGCCTAGAAACTACTTAAAGATGACATATGCAAAATTGAAGTTTGAACGTTGACTGGACTAATTATTAGCAGATGTTTTTAAAAAATTCATAAAAATTTACATATATTCGTTCTTTTATATTGCATAAATACATCATATGATAAATCTGAAATAAAAAAATGTAATGGATAAGCAAATACAAAGAAAAACATCATATATGAATCGCAAATCAATATATCAGATAGAGATAAGATGTCATGATAAGAGAGTAGTAGTTGTTAAATATTGTTATTTCATGTTAGCTTTTAGAAAACAATTCATGTTGGTACGTCATGGTTCTAAAAATTCAAATTAAGATATAAACAAAATGTATATGTGGCAAAATGATTTTTCTTGAGTGGCTTTTAGTGAATGATTAAAAGCAGTGACTTTCAATAATAAAACCACTTATAATTTTTAACAATAGACACCAACATAAAGGTAAGCCAAATGTAACAACATTAGTAACATAAATAACAACTTTATGCAAAATCTTGCTCAACACGTTTGCCAAGTCACACACTTTGAAAACATGATCCATAAATATTATAAGAAGTGTTTATATATGTTATATAAATTTTAATAAATATATTGTGTTTTATAGTTAGTTTATATGTTTATATTATGATGTTTCTATGTCATGGAAACAACATAATACAAACATATATACTAACTATAAAACACAATATATTTATTTAAATTTATATAACATATATAAACACTTCTTATAATATTTATATACACAATAGATACATTTTATACTATTTTAAAAATACATTTATAAAACAATTATATAACACATATTACCA
Organism: Hydra vulgaris; assembly: GCF_038396675.1. NCBI lineage: Eukaryota > Metazoa > Cnidaria > Hydrozoa > Anthoathecata > Hydridae > Hydra > Hydra vulgaris. The sequence continues at coordinate 49,025,448 of NC_088923.1, read as the reverse complement.
CATACATATATTTATCAAAAACTTTTTAATTCTGAACATAATATAAACATATATGCAAACTATAGACATATATAACTTGAATTGCGTGAACAAAAAATTTTAAAATAACATGAAAAAATCTAAAAAGGTTCATATATATTTATATATAAAGACATATATCTCGTAATAAAATATCAAATTATAATCATATTTAATTTAAATCAAATACTTATTGAATAAAGAACAAAAAACAGATAAAAGAACTGCAATCCTAATAACAAAATTTAACGTTTAGCAACAAATAAAATGTCAGTGTTGGCTCAAAATTTTAACTTATTTTTCTAAATTTTCTAAAACAGAACAAAAAAAGGTAATAGTATAACAGAAATGTCAATAAAATAGTAATCAACGGAATAAAATAAGTAAGGTATGAAATGATAGGATTTAACGTATATTTGAATTATATTAATTTAGGACTTCATAAAACTAAATTAATAAATTTAAAAGTAGTAATAAATATTTTTATGATAAAGTTTTAGTAACTCTTTTAGTGCAAAAAAGTACTGTAACTGTACTGGAGATAATTTACTAAATTTCTCAAAGGAAACCTTTTTAATTTAAATTTTATTTTCGCTATATCAGTTTAAGCATGCGCTTTAAAAGCAAAGATTTTCGTTTTTCCTTTATTTGGCAATATTTGATCAAAATCGGGTTCGATATCATATCCGATTTTGATCAAATATTATAAATACGTATTTTTGATAAATAAGTGGTATTGAACTCGAATTCGAAACTTAAAACTAAATGCGTATTTTTCTGGTATCAATGGCGGTATGTTATACGTGATCAATACTACGAGTATTTACAATACTAGATATGCCGACTGGGTAGATATGCCGACTGGGAAGCTACCCGCTTTATATACGTTTAAAACTTTACAACAACTTGAAATTTATAAGAGCTGAAATATAAAGACTGAAATAAGAATACAACTTTTAAGTTTACAAAACTTGTTAAAAGTACAATATTTTGATTAAGAATATTTCATCATTTGTGAAAGTCAAGTTGTGAAGCAGCTTTTGGTTTACATTGTTTTTTATTCCTAAGCAAGTAATTCTTAGTTTCTTTCTTATCTTTTGTGGAGACTTTTTGTTGATTTTTAGTTTGCTTCAAAATTTTCTTTTCTTTCGACAAACGAATTTCATTTCTGACAGGAGTATCAGTCAAGATCCTTGTTTTTAACTGCCTACTTTTAACTTTTTTTTTTCTGGCAGATGCTTTTGGGTAAGGTTTTAAAACCTCAGGTGAGATTATAGAAGTAACACTTGTTGACACTTTGTTTAAAATACTTGTTTCAATATTTACTATAGTTATTTCAGACTCTATGTGATTAACATGTGCTGGTATCATTTCAGATTCCATGTTGTTGACAGGAGTGATAGTAACTGTATCTGGAGCAGCTCTATCTGTAACTGATGATGGTAAATATTCGTCATCTTTGAAAATTTCAGAATTGAATGGCTCAATGCCAGCTACTCTAAATTCTGTCTGTATATTAGATGGTGAGAAAGCTTTTGTATACGGTTCTCGAACTATTGAAACAATATCATAAATGGTCATTGGTCTTGGGTTTGAAACCATCCAATTATCACATGCAGAATTGTAAAACCTTTTCAATGGTCCAAAAACAGTTCTATCTAATGGCTGCAATGGGGAGGAAAACTTATCATTGTAATTCCGTGTTGAATTGCAAGCTCCAAGCCTTTAACAGAAATATGACTTTCATGACTGTCGAGAAGTAACAAAACTGGAGATTCCTGAGAACAGTTTGAATATTTAACAAAATGTTTAATCCATTCTATGAAAATTTCTGAGTTCATCCAACCAGAAGGATTTGCAAATCCCACACATCCAGGAGGTCCTTCCTTAATCATGTAATCATGAAACTTTACCCTAGGAAAAATAAATAATGGAGGAATGGAATTTCCAATAGCATTAGAGGCACAACATGCAGTTACCAATGTTCCTCGTTCTGCAGATGTGATTCTTCCAACTTGTTTGCTTCCTCTACCAGCTAAAACCTTTACCGGCTTTTGAACGGTTGTTAAACCAGTTTCATCAACATTATATATACAGTTAGGATTATATTTATATCGATTTCTTACCGTTTTAAGATTTTGAAAAAACTCTCTTACAGTGTGTTTGTTAAAAGCTGTTGATCGAGCGAAGCTCGTTGCTTCAGGTGTTCGTAGAGACAACTCTGGTTGTCTTTTCATAAAACCTTGCAACCAATCAATGCCTGCAATTTTATTTTTGATCCATGATGATGGGCATATCTTATTGTTTTTTAAAGCAAATTCATATGCCAATAATCGCGTTGACCTAGTTGAAAGGCCATAGTTCATTTTTGATGCAATTATTAAATAACTTGATAAACTTTTTTCATCTTCTGCTGTAAAAACTTGTCTATTGTTGTAGTTAGGCTTGAAAGCTTCATTTGGATTAAGCCTCTTTTTACGACAATATCTTTTTAAAGTCATTCTATCTATGTTAAACTGACGTGCTACAACATTCAGTTGTGTTCCTTCTAAAACTTTATTAACAGCTACTTTCATTGTTTCACTTGGTATAGCAACTTTATTTGTTTTTTTAATTCTATTTCTAACCATTTTAAGATCTGTAAAAAAATATATCAATAAAAACATATGTTTTTAATAAATGCTAATATTTAACATAATAATATTATGTTAAATATTTTTTAATTATTATGTTAAATATTATTCTTTTGATATTATAAAATAATAGTATTATTATTACTAGCTTATAACATAAGTAGATTTAAAAAATTAAATGCTAAAAGCTATTGTTTGTTTATATATAGTTTTTTTTTAAATTATAAATACAATTCCATTCGTTTAACTGTATTGCTTATAAACAAAAACATGGGGCACTTCGTCTTCTATGGGGCACTTTGATCCTCCGATCAATGGGCCCCGCATAGTCAAAGATCAATGTACCCCAATAGGTATAGGTAACATATTGATAGCAATATCTACTGTATAAATTGCAGCCAAATAAAAATTATATATTATATTATACACCTAACACTTACAAATTTAAAATAAAATTGTTGTTAACCCATACAGACATCTAAATAAAAATATATTTGAATTATAGTACGATTTAAAAAAATCACTTTTTATGACGAAAAACAATATTTTCTTTATTTTTTTTGACGCTGATAACCTTATGAAAAAATATTACGAATAATCAATTAGGGAAGCATAATGGTTAATTAAATTGCAACCTCACTTCTAGTAAGGCAAAAATGAACGAGTAAAAGCCAAAAGATCATACTGCCCCGGCGATCAATGCGCCCCCATCTCCCCTACTCATACTAATTTTAGTGAATATAGCTCTAATATTAAATTAGTTATGAATTTTGTCCAGTAAAAGTGCATTTTGGCCCACTGTGCAGAAGGCTGAAAGGGTGTTTAGTTCAACTGGATTTTTTTTTACCAACTATAGAACTAGATTGATCGACATTCATCTCGATGCACTGGTTTTTCTCAGAAGTCACTTTAAAGTTGTAAACAGTTACAAAAAATAAATAGAAAAATAGAAAGGTGTATTTAGTTATTTATATTTTCTCTGATAAAGATTTTCCCGGGAGTTTCCCGGGATCCCGGGAACAATGTAAATAATTCCCGCTATCCCGGGAATGGAAAAAGTCCGGGAAATCGCGATCCCTAGTTAGTACATTATAAAATAAGATAAATCCCAAAATTTCAAGGTCTAACACCTAACTGTTCGTGAGTTATGGTTGTTTTAATTTTAGCTACTATTATTGATTTGGTCATTTTCCGCCATTTTTAATTTTACATTTTTCTTTATAAAACCAAGCCTTTAAACGTGTGAATTCTAAAAATAAGTGACTTAGTTAATCTCAAGGTGAGGAATTTAAATATATAAACAAAAAACTCATTTTATAATAAAAAAGTACCTAAATATCAATTATAAATGTTAAAATAATAGACACCTGCCACTGTAAAATTTTTAGGTGTGCGGTAAATTTTTTAAGCCTAAAATTTCAAATTAGGTCATTGTATGTTTGAAGAACATTGTGAGAAAAAATCATTTATGCCAAATACATAGTTTTGTAAATATTTTACTTTTGTACTAAAAATGTATATATAATTGCAGGGGCAGACCACGATTTTTTGGTGTTTGAGTTTAATAACTTCCAGCTAAGTTCTATACTCCAAACCTTTGAATGTTCATACTTATGTCATTTAAGGATGTTTTGCAAAAAATTGCGTTGCGAAGAGTCTGGGAACAAAATACCCTAAAAAGTAGAAATCATCCGCCCAAACGTGAAGGGAATTGATTTTTCCAAACAGAAAAATTACTTACTTTAATAAGACTAAAAATTGTACATATTTTTAAAATTTTGTCAAAAAATCATTTGGCATTCAGAAGGTATAACCATGTAAAGTTTACAACCCCCTCAAAACGAGGGGGTTGTTTAATTAGGTATGATTTCTAAACAAATCATTATTTTTCAATGAAATTTTATTACCTTAAAGAAATTTCTACCTAGTTTAGGATATTAGAATTCATATTTCAAAAAATTAATTTCCCCCACGTTTTAGATTTCTAATTTTTAGGGTAATTTTGTTCCCAAGTTCTTTACAGCGCAAATTTTTGCAAAACATCTTTAAATGACATAAGTATGAACATTCAAAGGTTTGAAATATAAAACTTACCTGGAAGTTATTTAACTCAAACACCAAAAAATCGTCGATCCGCTCCTGAATTAAACGTGCAATTTTTATTTCTTTTCCTAAGAGTAATTCCATTTCAAAACAACCAGGCCATACAACCCTAAATTCTCTGATTTTTTTTTCAATTTTCCCCAAAGTACTTTAGGAAAAAATTATGAAAGTTTTTTTAATGTATTTTTTGTTTCCTTTTTGTTCCTTGGTTCCTTGTCTTTTCCAATTATCAAAGTTTAATTGCTGAATTTAGACATATTCATCTAATTTAAATGTTGCAATTAGTTCTACATAAATAATGTAATTAATACTTGTGCATTTTTAAATTTGCAAGTATAACATTTTTTAATTCATTATCAAAATGATTTCATGTGATATTGGTAAAGTTTTGAAGTCAGAATGCCATAAAACCTCATATTCTAGAAATAAAGAAATTTTTACTACATGACCTAGACACTGATACTCGTCAAAACATTTTATGGAGATCTGAGTTGCGTGCTTGTGAAGAACTATTCAGCATTTGTAATAACCATTTTCACTACTTTGGAAAACGATTTGAAAAGAAAAATGTCAATTGTTGTACTGTTTAAAAAGTGCATCAAAAAAAAAAAAGAAAGGTAATTTGATTTCAAATATATTTTATGTAATTATATCAAAGAAACCCTTCTTTAATTTTCAAATTGTATTACTTTTCTGATGGATGTGGAGGACAGTATAAAAATTTTCAAAATCTATGCCATCACTCAAAAGATTTTTTATTGAAAGCTGAATGGATATTTTTTGCAACCAGTCATGGCAAATCTTCTTGTGATGCAATAGGTGATACAGTATAATGAACAACAGCAAGAAAACGTCCAAAGAAAAATCAAATACTAACAATCGATGCAATGTATGAATTTTGTACTCAAAAAACGCTCACAATAAAGTTCTTTAAAATTGATAAAGGAACTATGGTTAGAGCTACATAAAATAAACGATTTGAGAAGGAAAAAACAATACTAGGAAGTCGAGGATTTCACCATTGCATATCAGTTTCGAAAGCATCTATGTTATTTAAAAAAACTAATAACAATATAAATCCAAAATCTATTAATATAACTAAAAAATCAAGTTACCAAAATTTAAGTTTAATAAATTTTGAGCTAATGCAGAAATACAAATATTACGCATGTACATATGACTCGTTTTGGTGAATTGCAGTAGTTGAAGAAAAAGATGAAGAATATAATGATATAAAAATAAAGTTTATGCATCCACACGGTCCATTTGAGCAGTTTTTCTGGCCACAAAGGAATGATTATAGTTGGATACCAATCACCAATAACATTTTGGTGCACTTATTAATGTAATAACATTAATAAGTGCACCAAAAATAATATCAGATAAATATGAACTTTCAAAAAAAAGATTTTGACAAAATTAATAAGTATATATTTGTAAATCAATAATTTTTAATGGATATATTATAAAAAATTGTATATCAATTTAAGTATGCATCATTTTTATATATTTTGAATACTACGATAAGCGAAATATGCTATATTTGCTTTTTTTGTAATATTTTTCAATTAATTTTTAAACTATGTATTTGGCAGAAATGATTTTTTCTCACAATGTTCTTTAAACATAAAATGATCTAATTTGAAATTTTAAGCTTAAAAAATTTACTGCACGCCTAAAAATTTTACTGGGGCAGGTGTCCATTATTTCAACATTTATAATTGATATTTAGGTACTTTTTATTTATAAAATGAGTTTTTTATTTATATATTCAAATTCCTCACCTAGAAGTTAACTAGGTCACTTATTTTTAGAACTCAAATGTTTATAGACTTGGTTTTATAAGGAGAAATGTAAATTTAAAAATGGCGGAAAATGACCAAACCGATAATAGTAGCCAAAATTAAAACAACCATTACTCACAAACCGTTGGGAGTTAGACCTTGAAATTTTGGGATTTATCTTATTTTATAATGTACTAACTATGGTAAAAATATAAAAAAAATCCAAGGACATAGGGTTGCATTTAAAAAAAAAATTGGTTGTTTTGACCTGGAATTACTCTCATAAGATTCCCAAAAGGTTTAAATTTTTAATTGAAAAAATCATCACAAAACTTTTTCAATGGTTGCCATTTATAATTCTTATTGTGCGTTATTTCACTTATTTATTACCATTATAGTATAATTTTTTTATATATTTTATAATAAATTTACAAAGTTTAACAGTAACTATTAAACATGTAGTAACTATTCTATCGAGACACTGTTTGCATTTTTAAAATGATCAGAAAATAAAGTTTTGTTTTTGCTACTAATAAAGTTTTGCTTTTGCTAGTGAATAACTGCTTTGAGGTTAATCAAAGTCAAAAAACATTTAGTCAAAAACATTTAAAAAGTACAAACAGGCAAATGTTGTGATGTATAGGTTATAATTAGTGAATTTAAAGCTTTTAAATTGTTTTTACAGATCCACTCTTTTCCATTGATTTTTCTATATTTTATGCTAGCAAAATAACTGATGTTAAATAAGTACTTAGTTAACATCGGTGGGTAAACTTAAGTTTAACTTAACCCATCGTCAGATATAAATATTAAGTGTTTACATATAAATGCAAAAAAAAGCTTTATTGTTATACATCAACTGCATTTTTTAGTTATTGATATTGTTTTATACGTCAACTGCATTTTTTAATTATTGATATTATTGACTTTGATTTAAAATTGTAAGCTTGTTATATTAACAATAACATCATAATATACATAATAATAACTTATACTTACAGTGCTTATACTTGGTAATATTTATAATACTTAACTTATGTTTACAATACTGATTATAAAACTTTAAAAATTTAACTTGATAACTTTAACATAATTAACGATAACTAAAAATCAGATGATAGTTATTATATAAGTCATGACTATATCCTTATTTAAGTTAAACAACATTTTTCTTTATATAACTTAATTTTAAAATGTTGGGATAAAAATATTAAGTTCCAAGTTAAAGGAACAAAAAAAGGTCTTATATAATATGTATCTTATGTATATCTTCTATTTTGCAGCATGTTTAAGAATATTTATGCTTGGTGCACACTGACTGTTGACAATATTTGCAAACTGATATGAGTTAAAGTGACTTCAACAACCAGATTGTATTTTTGATTAATATAAGTAATGACAGGTTAGTAAATTTAATTATAATAGTTATGTTTATAACTTTTATTTATTAGAATTAGTGAGAGACTTATGTATGATAGAATTGCATGAACTTTGGGGGACAAATATAATGATTAGAGTAAATATTACCTTTGTTTATTACTATGATTAGAGTAAGAAAATCTTATTTTTATCTAAAGAATATTGGGCAAAATTTTCTAAATATTGACTTTTGTATTAAATATTATAAAATAACACATATAAAAAAAAATTAAGTAGTTTAAAATAAAAAATTAAGTATTCAAGTATAAAAAACACATGTATTATCATAAAGTATATACATCACATTAACTATGTTGTCTGTAAGTTAAGGATTACAGCCGATGTTTCAGCTTCAGCTTTAAACTCATTAGCTTCAAATTAAAGCTGATCAAGTCAGTTCAACCAGCCTGATAGCTGATAGTGAAAAAGAATAATACCCCATAAATATTTTATATTAAAAAAACATGTAGGAAATTATTCAATGAAAATCTAAAATAGTGACAAAATTTAAACATACATGTAAAAAATTAAAAAAAAAAAGTTTGCAAAATGTCTTTGCTGTTTATAAATGTTGCTATTGGCCTCGCAATTTTGGGCGACCCAAATTAGATTTTTAGAGATTTGTTTAAAAAGTGGTGGCCAAAAACCTAATTCCATTAGGTTTTTGGGCACCACTTTTGATTATCCACACAATTTTTTGGCTTGTTCAGATTTTTATCATCAAAAGCATTCTGAACATCTTAGTGGTGTGTTAAATGGAATTAAATTTTGACATGGTGACAAAGTGTCTTTTAGAATTTATGCATCTAGTATACTTAGGGGTATGCAAAGACTCATCAACTTATGGTTAAACAACCTAATTGTTGTAAATTGTCTCAGATTACAGTCAATACTTTATCTGGTGTATTGTTCCAGATATGTTGTTACATTCCAAATAAATCTTCTAGCAAGCCAAGGTCTTAATTAGATGTTAAAAAAAGGAAAGCAACTGAATTTAGACTTTTTTTAGTATGCACTGGGCCAGTTGTTTAAAGGGGACGTTTAGCCAAATATCTCTACAAACTTTTTAGTTCTTTAGTTGCAGTTCTCATTTTATGTTTTATTTTGTTGAAAAAATGTTGATTTTGCTTGTCAGTTACTAACTTATTTTATGCAATTATTTGGTGAACTTTACAGTAAGGACCAACTAGTTTACAATGTCTATTCTTTAATAGTTTTAGGAAATGATACAGGGTGTTTCCATTTCTGTGCATGATTTTTTATTTTTTTTTGTTTTAGCAATTAAAAGCTGGGACTTTATGCAATATGTACACCATTTTGATTTTCTTAAAGAATAAATATAACAAAAATATTTTTATCATATTTTAGGCTTCCTGAATAAATTAAATATACATATTTTTATAATTTTATTTTTTTGGGTAATAATATCGCTACATTTTGAAAAATATACAATAACTTTCAAAACATCATCTTCTAGCTAGAAATAATTGATGACTACCATTTCTCATCAAAAATATATTAAATATGAGTTGTAAAAGTTTAATATTTCGCTTGAAACACTCACAAGCATTTTATTTTCATAAAAATAACAACATGAAATTAACAAATTCGCAAAATCCGTGCGTGACTTCCGTGTGTGATTATTTATGAACTGCATTTAAACAATTGCTGTGACTTTATAATTCATAGTGCAACCCTGTAACTTTCTGGAAATCTTTACTAATGTTAATAAATATTATTTAAAAAAAAAGCATACCATTGAAACTTATATTTTCTGAGGAATTAAAGTTTATTTATCTAGTAACTAAAATTGAAGTTTTTCTGTTATGTACAAGATTTCACTTCAAACTTAATTTATTCTTTCTTAATATTTATAATGTATACCATTTTTTGTTCAGAAAATATTTATATTGATTAGAATTAATTGAGAGTAACTTGGAGATCGCCAGTTTTATTTTTATGAAAATAATAAAAATACATATACGAGTTTCCATGCGTGATTTTTTGGTAATGCCCTACAGTTAAATTTTAAGTTCTTGATAAATATCCCTCGTTTAAATACAAACCTTTTTCAGATCAATTAAAAAAGCTTGTTCAAAGAAGAGTTGCTCGAATAAACACATACAAGTATATAAACAGAAGTTTAATATTCCTAATTTTGATGGATCAGTAACCATTGCATTGAAACACTGTATCCAATTTTAAAATATCAAGGTTTAGAATGTTGTGTTTCAGCTAATGGAGGTGATAATTGTTTTGAAATTACACACAAAAAAAGATTTAGTTAAAAAGGTTTTAAAAAGCAGATGAATCCTGTGACGAATAGGTTATGTTTGAGGAATTTGCAGCTTTTTAGTTGTTTTATATATATATATATATATATATATATATATATATATATATATATATATATATATATATATATATATATATATATATATATATATATATATATATATATATATATATATATATTGTATTAAATGTCTTAATTAATTGATTCTCTATCTCTAGCTCGTTAGGTTAACCTGTCTTGAGTAATTAATAATTTAATTAGAACATACCTACATTTCTAATGTAGCACAAATATAGAGTCAACTAAAGTTTAATGACTCAAGTTGAAATATCTTAACGAAATGTTATCCGAGCGATCTAAATTTTGGTGGTTGACTTCTTTCAAACAATATAAGCGTTCTTGCGAAAGTATAATAATCATTTTTATATCTTGAGTTATTTGTAATAATTATTAGTAATTACTTGGGAAAGTAAAAAGACAAAAATGGGCAGAAAAGCTGTTTCAGACAAGGTACAATGGCAAATTGTAGGTCTGCAAAAAGATAAAACAAAAAGCCAAAGAGAAATAACTCAAATGTGCAATGTTTTGCTTAAATGTGTACAAACAATGTTTAAAAACCATGAGCTACATAATGATGTCAAAGATTTACCAAGGCTTGGTAGGTCTTTAAAGCTAACTTCAAGAGTCCAAAGTTATCTCTATCAAAAGAATACATAAGACCCTAAAATTTCTTTCTGCAAACTTGCTTAAGGGTTCACAAATATGCCTGGTAAAGTTAGTATTAGTAGATGAACTATGCGAAGATGCCTATATAAATAAGGCTTTGATTGCCATGTCACTGCTCGAAAACCACATTTGCATGTGTCAGATGTGGTGTAGAGAAAGACTTTATTGGTCTATAGAAGACTAGGCCAAAGTTATTTTTAGCGACGAATCCAATTTTGAGCTGATAAACTGCAAGTCAAGATTTATTATCAAGAAGCTGGCTGGTGAAAAGTTCAAAGATTGTTTTTGTGTACCAAGGATACAAGGCGGAGGAGGATCAGTTGAAATATAGGGATGCTTCTTCCATATAGGAACAGGGTCATACAACATTTATAACAGCAGAATTAACCAGTACAACTACCAAGAGATCCTTGAAAGTAAATTTTTGCCAATATCCAAAGCTTTTTACGTATGACAACAATAATGGATTTTCCATCACGATGGCGCTTCGGCTCACGCTGCAATCTCGGTTAAACAGTGGCTTAATCGGAAAAACATTATGAGCATGTCTTAACCAGCTCGTTCTCCATATCTCAATCCCATTGAGAACACCGGGCTTAGATAGACAAAAGATAAATCAAAGAGAGCATAGCCAGTGTTGCAGAATTACAGCTGGCGTTAGAAAAGCTTTGGAAAGAATTTTCAGGAGAATTATGCATCCGACTAGTTGAATCTATGCCAAGATGTGTTTGTGCATGTTGTGCATGTTGTGTGCATGTTGATCCATGTTGTGTGAAAGTTTTTTCAAAAAATAAGTCTAAAACTTTTTTTTTTGAAAAATCTTTTTTCTTAATTATTTTATAAAACCACTGTTAATAAATTTTAAAACAATTTAAATTATTAACTTATTTGTTTGCGTTAAATTTTAAAAAAACATAAAAAAAAAATCATATTAAAAATCAACTGACTTTATATTTATGCAACCCACTATATATATATATGCTTGTCAGATCAGGTTATCCTGCTACTGGTAACATGTAACCCAGTACTATCTGCTTCATGTCCTGCTGCCTTGTAGGATACACCTTTTTAGGCAAAGGCTAGGAGATGCCAACTCCGATTTAAAACACCCCCTGCCTTGGGGCTCTTGGTTGAGTAAAGGCTAGAGATGTCTCGATAGATGTGTCTCTATAAATCTATAGATCTCTAGATGTGTCTCGATAAAAATACTCATCTTGGGCAGATGTTAAATGCACCCAGCTACTGTCTTGAAGAAGGCCTCCTAGGCAAAGACTTAAGGGGTAAACAGATTCTATCTGTTGACCAGCCTCGCACCCATTGTAATACATTGTTTCCAGTTTAGGATGTTGAATGCTGGATCTTCTTGACTCAATGCATGGGTTTGCTTGTGTCACTGTTTTTATGACTAGGCAACTCATTCTATTATCTCCTTATGAGGGTACAGCTCTAAAACTCAGTTTTATGGTTCTGAGGCCGGCTGGTAGTCAGGTTTCCCGAACTCTGTGGTAGCTCTCAGAGAGGCTGATTCCATCAACAGCTGAAATATATCTAAGTATTAACAGTGCCATGTTGCGCATGGATGGTGTCCCTGTTTGTAATTTTGGTGTGCATTGCGGAGGCCACATTTGGAGCCCTTTGTTACGGCTTAGGGTTTATTAGTAGTAATGAGGCAATTGCTTGGGCTATTAAACGGTGTTCTGAGTACTATCTATGCTTTGAGTCAAGTTCTTCAATCTAATTTAATAATGAATAAAGTACCAAAAACTATAAAACACAAAAAACCATCATCATCACCAAGTTCTCTAAACCTATCATTCACTAATATTCGTGGTCTTCGAAGTAACTTTTCTTCTGTTGAGTCTTATCTCTTGCAAAGTTCACCAGACCTACTTGCTCTTTGTGAAACTAATTTGAGTTCGGCTGTCTCATCTTGTGATCTTAGTTTTGATGGTTATCTTCCTCTGATTCGTAAAGACTCCAACAGTCACATGCTTGGCCTGGGCATTTACATTCGTAAGAATTCACTTGTTTGTCGTGAAACTAGTTTTGAATCCACAGACTATTCTTTCATGTGCTTTCGTTTAGCACCACTTCACTCTATTGCCTTTCTCTTTGTTCTATATCGCTCTCCTTCATCTCAAGACTGCACTCTTTTTGATGTTATTTCTGATCATATTGACCAAGCCCTCTCTCTTTATCCATCAGCTAATATAGTTGTTGTCGGTGACTTTAATGCTCACCACTCTGAATGGCTTGGCTCTAGTGTCAGTGACTCTGCAGGCTTTAAAGCCCACAACTTTTGCCTTTCTCAATCCCTAACTCAAATAGTCAACTTTCCAACTCGCTTTCCTGACAACCCTAATCATTTACCTTCTCTACTCGACTTATGTCTTGTTTCTGATCCTAGTCAGTGCTCAGTTTCTCCACATTCACCCATAGGTGCTTCTGATCACAGTTTGATCTCTTTAAAACTAATATCTCATTCTTCTTCATCACCTGAATACCCCTATTATCGAACCTCTTACAACTACAGTAAAGCTGACTGGGATTCTTTCCGTGATTTTCTTCGTGATGGCCCTTGCGTAGAAATCTTTCAACTTCCTGTCGACAAATGTGCTTCTTACATAACTTCGTGGATTCAGGCTGGCATGGAATCTTTTATTCCCTCTCGACGATTCCAGATCAAGCCTCACTCTCCTCCATGGTTTTCCTCACACTGTGCAGCTGCGATTGCCAATCGAAACCATTACTTCCATATTTATCAGCAAAACAATTCTCCAGAAAACAGACGTCTGTTTATTACTGCTAGAAACAACTGTAAAAAGGTTTTGTCTAACGCCAAAACCCGCTATTCTCAGGTTATGAAATCTCGTATCTCATCTCAAAAATTAGGCTCTCGTGACTTCTGGAGAATCTTTAATAATATCAATAATAAGGGCAAATCTATAATTCCACCTCTCTTGTATGGTTCAGACTTTGTCACCTCACCTAAAGACAAAGCCGAACTGTTTGCTAAAAACTTTTCATCAATATCATCTCTTGATTCCACTAGTTGCGTTCTACCTGATATTGCCAACAAACAGGTTGATCCATTGCTTGACATTCATATCACTCCAGCATCTGTATCTAAAGTGATTTCCTGCCTAGACTCTTCTACAGCTTGTGGCCCAGACAACATACCTGTTATTGTCTTGCAGAAGTGTTCTCCGGAGCTGTCGTCTATACTCTCAAAACTATTCAACAAGTGCTTATCAGAGTCTTGTTTTCCAGCCTGCTGGAAAGCCGCATCTGTTATCCCTATCTTCAAAAATTCTGGGGAGCGATCTGATTCGTCTAACTACCGTCCCATAAGTCTTCTTCCTATCATAAGCAAGATTTTTGAATCTTTAATTAACAAACACTTAATTTCTTATCTTGAATCTAATAACTTACTTTCTGACCATCAATATGGCTTTCGATCTTCTTGTTCTACAGCTGATTTGCTAACAGTAATAACTGACAGGTTTTATCGTGCATTAGATGAAGGTGGAGAGGTTAAGGCCATCGCTCTTGACATTTCAAAAGCGTTTGATAAAGTTTGGCATGCTGGTCTTCTCCATAAGCTTTCTTCTTATGGTGTATCCAAAAACATCTTTAAGATCATTGAATCCTTCCTTTCCAATCGTAGCATAAAAGTTGTCCTCGATGAACAACACTCTTCTTCTTATTCTGTAACTTCAGGGGTTCCTCAAGGTTCTATCCTTAACCCTATACTCTTTTTAATTTACATTAACGATCTTCCAGATATTCTCACATCTAAGGTAGCATTGTTTGCTAATGATACTACCATTTATTCTTATTAAACTTTAATTTAACGTTTTTTAAAATTTAAATTGTTTAAATAAGATGAATAAATTAAATGCTACAATAATGTTGTGCAATGAAAGACAAAAAAGTATGGAGTGAATAGCTTTTTTTTAAAACCCTAAAGTTACATATTTAAATGAATTATGAAAAAAGTAATTTTTAGTATCATATAACCTGATTAAATAAACTATTTTACTCTTCAGATCAAGATCTTTACAAGCACAATGTCCAAAATAGAAAGCTATCAAATGAAGAGAAGGCTAAAGTTAAAGAACTGAGTCGTCTTGGTGTTACTACTAAAGTAATTGCTGATGAAATGAGAAAAAGTTCAGGAAAATCCATTATAAATAAGGACATTTGGAACATCAAGGATAAAATTCGTCAAGAAGTAAAAGCATAATAGACCTTTTCGCGGTTGCGAAATGCATCTAAGGTAATCAGGGCAAACAAACAACAAAGTTCGCTTTATTTAAATCAAAGCTGAAGACCTACTTCCTATTATTTTTATTATCTAGTGCTTAGATTTATGGTTTGATGTTTTATATTGTGAATTTTTTATTATTATAGATAAAGAAAATATAACTATAAAATGCCAAACTACCGTTGCTGTGTTGCTGGTTGTAATAACGATTCTAGGTATCCGGATAGGTTACTTAAAAGAAGTCAAGTAACAGAGCTAAAATTTCATTATTTTCCTAAAGACTCTGAAAAAAGACATCAGTGGGTAAATCAAGTTGGAAAAGGTTTACTAAATTTTACAGTTTCTGATAATAAAGTGGTTTGCTTTAATCATTTTGAGTTTGGAAAACCTACTTTTGCTTCACCTATTCCAACTTTGTATTTGAATATTCGTAATGCATATAAGGAATCTCCTACAAAAAGAAGAAAACTTAAAAAATTGGATCTTATTGTGGAATCAGATTCAAACAGTTTCTCTACAAGTTTAGCTATAGAAAGTGAAACTTGTGATAAATCTATTCAGTGTAATGAACCAATACGAGGATCAATGATTTTTGCTAATTTAACTAGAGATTCTGATGTTCAATTTTTTACTGGCCTAGCAAATTCAAATATCTTTGAAATGTTATTTTCTTATTTGCAGAGGAAAGGAAATATAATGCACTACTGGAAGGGTAAAAAAAATACAACTAAAGACTTATCTTCCCCAAGAGATTTAAAAACAATATCATTAAAATCTCTAACATTGCAGCAAGAATTTCTTCTTGTAATGATGCGTTTACGCTTAGCTCTTTTAACTGAAGATCTTGCTCATCGTTTTATGATTTCTTACTTCTGTAGTCAGTTCAGTATTTATAACATGGATAAAACTATTTTCTCTTGAGTTAAAATGGATTATACATTTTCCAAACAGAAATATTATAAAAAGAAATTTACCAACCATGTTCAGAAAGTACTATCCGAAATGCTCGGTAACAATTGATTGTTCTGAACTCTTTATTGAAACACCGTCTAGTTTGGAGATAGCTGCAGCTTGTTGGTCAAATTATAAACACCATTATACTGTAAAATATTTAGTTGGAATAACACCCAATGGTGCAGTTTCTTTTTTGTCTAATTGTCATGGTGGCAGAGCTAGTGATGTTTTCATAGTTAAAGATTGCGGATTTTTGAAATATTTACAACCTGGTGATCAAGTTATTGCAGATAGAGGTTTCAAAATTAAAGATCTTCTAGCATTTTACCAGTGTAACATAGCTATTCCCCCATCAAAACATACAAATTTTCAGATGACATATAATGATGTACAGGAAACCTCAAAAATTGCAAATGTTAGAATTTATGTTGAGCATGCCATAGGGCGTATGAAAAACTTCCGCATATCAAAAAATGAAATGCCAGTCACATTGTTGCCCTTATGTGATAATATTATTACAGTATGTGCCATATTAACAAACTTTATACCCCCACTTTGCATTGATGAAAACAAAGCATAAGTTGTTAATTAAAAACAAAAACATTAACTTTTTCTTCTAAATGAAATTTTTTACAGAAGTATATGTATATGCGAACATATACATATATATATATATATATATATATATATATATATATATATATATATATATATATATATATATATATGTATATATATATATATATATATATATGGATGTATATATATATATGTATATATATATGTATATATATATGTATGTATATATATATATATATATATATGTATATATATATATATATATATATATATATATATATATATATATGTATATATATATATATATATATATATATATATTTATATATATTATATATATATATATATATATATATATATATATATATATATATATATATATATATATATATATATATATAAATAGATAGATAGATAAATATAGATATAGGTTCATCAGGCAGCTATATCTATATCTATCTAAACTATATATATATATATATTTATATATATATATATATATATATATATATATATATATATATATATATATATATATATATATATATATTTATATATTTATATATATATATATTAATTTAGTCTTTTTTTTTTTTGTTAACTACTTTGTTTCATTTATTTCGGGTATGTTGCATACAAAAATTTTAATTTTATCTTTGATTTTTTTTTTATTTACAGTTTAAACTAAATAAGGAGGTGCCTTATTAATTAATAAACTTTTTAAATCTTCTAAATCAATAGTTTGTTACTGAAAATCTCATAGAAAGATAAATTTTATATTATATAATGTTTAAATAATACACTTTTTATCTCCATAACTATATAAAAATGTCTATAAATCAATGATTAAGTACATTTAAGTTATTGGCAAAGTATGCAAATAAATCTATTATTCAATATTGTCTTTTTATTGATTCCACAGCATTCCCAATGAAACAAGAGACCGCAAATATTGCATTCAATACTGTTATCTTTTTCATTTTCAAATTCATTTTCATTTAAGCATGGCTTGTCACACAATGGACATGTATATAAATGTACAAATCCAAGCAGGTAACGCTGGACATAAGTTTTAAAAAACAGAATTAAACTTGGAAGCACTCTTTGCCAATGATCTTCATCAAACGTGATTTTGTTTACTAAAACATCTTTCTTTGTATAGACTACAAAATATGTTGAGTTATAACCAGTGATTGCCATTCGGCCAATTATTTGGGTGTAGTATTTGTGATTTTTTTTAACATGACTTTGTTGTCAACCATCTCCAAGAAGTCAGTTTTTTTCCATGAAACATTTATTTCTTCGTCACGAATACTAAAGGGGCATTTATATTCTACACAAGCTTTTAGGCAACACTGACATTGAAAAATGTTGTCCGGAGAAGCGCCAAAATATGGTTGTGGTTTATGCAAAAATAAACCACAAATTAATAATTTCGGGTTTTGATGTTTTACCCCCTCAGTTGACATAAATGCTTTAGCCGCGTTTTTCTCGTTTTCTTTACCCCATTTGATAGATGCTACATATTTTAATTCAACAGGTTCGACAATAGCCTTAAGAAGTGGTGCAACTCTGCATTTAACGTCTTTTTCGCGGTTTCTTAAAAAAGATGTAACCATTTTGTGTACGGAATAAAAGCATGATGATGTTATTCGTCCTCTGCGTTGTTCCCACCATTGCTTTGAGTGTGATTGGTTTCTTGTAGCTTTTTCTAATTCTTGTAGTTGATGGTCATTAAACGTAAGCATATCAAGAAATCTATCAGTCACACTACGTGGATCCGTCGGCAAAAAACTTAGTGCTGCAGAAGCTATTTCTGTTATTGGGAGTGGCACATCACATTCTGGAGGAGGAGTAAACATTGTATTTAAACGGCGTTAGGGAGAACTGTTTTGACATTTAATAAAAAAGAATTTTTGTCAGCATCCGTAACTTCACGCATTTCTTCTGGTCTCGGATCAAAATCTCTTTTGTCTTTACACATCAAATAAGTTTTATGTGACTTACCACTTTTGTGTTGAACAATGTTCATATCTTTTAGCATAATTGGTTGAACTTCTTTGGATGGAGCATTCCAGTTACAAACATTGTCAGTACAAGTAGGAGCGGTAAAACCTTTTGTGTTTGCAAACTCTATTTTATAAAGTGCTGCTACAATATGGTTGCAACATTTACTTTGTCCTGCGGTACACGTACAAAACGCTGTGCAAATGGCACCATCTATATTAAACAAAATCCAAAGTTGATAGAACTTTGCCCGAATATGTTGAGAAGGTGTGACCGAAGTACATATAATAATATAATCGTTCACTTTTTTGCAATACAACTTGTCAATAAAACCACTTCCAAAGTAAGAATACGCTTTTTTCAGTTTGTAGTGACCAATATACTCAGTTTCAAAGGCTTTGCTTTCTAAGATAAAAGCAAATATTTGTCCAATATTTGTAACAGGCCATTGTTTGATATCATCATTAAAGTCAAAGGCTTTCAGCGGATCAAAATCTATTTTGAAAGATTTCAAAAGATTTGTGTAGTCAGTGTTTAATTTTTCTGCTCATATGCTATTAAAGCTTTAGCAGCAAGGGAGCTATGATTTCCAGAAGATGTTAAACCGCGCTGTTGGAGATAAAACTGTAGCTCTCCGCTTGACATTTCCATAAAATTCTCAAGAGTTTCAACTTTTGTTTCATCGCCAGTTTGCATTGCATCCATATCTAATTGTTATTTTGTTTTGAAAAATTTTACTTCAGTTTTATAACAATGCAACGGTCTCCAAATTAAGCTCTTTAAATATGGACGCAAAAGGATCATTTTCCTTCTTTCAATAAAGTTATAGTTGTTAAGTTTTTTGACAGAAACAAAAAAAAAAAAAAAAAATTTCGGCATTAATAGAGTTTATAATATATAAAAAAAAACTTAAGCTTTATTTTTGAATAATAAATATGATTTGAATAAACTATTTTTATTAAATAATAAAAAATTGTTTTTAAAAAATAATAAAAATGAAAATGTTATAAATAGAGTTAAAAAATGTTATAAATATGTTATATATGATGTTATAAAATGTTATAAATATGTTACATATACTATAATTGTTATAAAAATAGTTTGCAAACACAAAAGGTTTTACCGCTCCTACTTGTACTGACAATGTTTGTAACTGGAATGCTCCATCCAAAGAAGTTCAACCAATTATGCTAAAAGATATGAACATTGTTCAACACAAAAGTGGTAAGTCACATAAAACTTATTTGATGTGTAAAGACAAAAGAGATTTTGATCCGAGACCAGAAGAAATGCGTGAAGTTACGGATGCTGATAAAAATTCTTTTTTATCAAGTGTCAAAACAGTTCTCCCTAACGCCGTTTTAAATACAATGTTTACTCCTCCTCCAGAATGTGATGTGCCACTCCCAATAACAGAAATAGCTTCTGCAACACTAAGTTTTTTGCCGACGGATCCACGTAGTGTGACTGATAGATTTCTTGATATGCTTACGTTTAATGACCATCAACTACAAGAATTAGAAAAAGCTACAAGAAACCAATCACATTCAAAGCAATGGTGGAAACAACGCAGAGGACGAATAACATCATCATGCTTTTATTCCGTACACAAAATAGTTACATCTTTTTTAAGAAACCGCGAAAAAGACGTTAAATGCAGAG
>NC_088923.1:48987500-49000000 GCF_038396675.1 Hydra vulgaris | reverse complement strand
ATTAAAAATACTCTAAATAGATTAAAAATAAAGTTTTAATTTTCTTTTAGTGGTTTTCTAATTTTCTATTCTTATTTTATTTGCGCATTTTTGTATTCACATTGTGTTTCCACGTGCACATTCCATAATAGAAATTAGTGACTATTAACGACTTCAAACTGCTCATTCATTACGTTAGTGCAAAAGAGAACGACGTAGTGCTTTTTATATTTTATATTAGTGCTTTGATAATAGTATATCTTTAATAAAAAATCTTTTTTAAATATTTTATGAAAATAAAAAAATAATCTCGAACTATTGGACGAGCTTTATTTTATACGCTCGTTATAAGCTGAACGAGCGTTGTTTATCGCGCCTAGAACCTTTGAAAATACCGTTTACGAGCGCGTTTTACGAGCGGAGCGCGATCGCGCTTGCTTCATCACAAGCCCTGTATATATATATATATATATATATATATATATATAATATATATATATATATATATATATATAAAATTTATATAAAATTCTTTTCCAATAAAGTAAATGTCTTTCATTGTAAGAAAAAATATGCCCCTCTTCAAATTTTGTTTTAAATGCTGCAGAACTGCTAGTGAAAGTAGTTGAGAAAAGAAGAGAGTGATCCTGGACTGGTATCACAATATGGTATGTCAGATGATAATACTCTTCAGTTTTTATTTGTTTAAACTAGTGTAATGAGATCCACATTTAGTAAGTTTCCTGAACACATTTGTATTGACACCACCTACTGTCTCAACAACAGTGATATGCCCCTGGTGTCATTTTTATGCGTGGATGGGAATGGATTTTCCCATATAATTGCTTTTGCTTTAATTGCCAATGAGTCAGAAGTGATGCTTGGTCAAATTTTTAAAACCTTTAAAGCTTTTAATACTTCTTGGAATTCCATTAAAACATTTATGATAGACAAAGATATGAGTGAATTAACAACACTGGAGCAATATTTTCCTAATAGTTTTTGTGAAATTTGTTTGTTTCATGTTAAAAAAGCTTTCAAGAAAAAGATTGCAGACTTATCATGTACCACTGATATTAAAAGACAAATTTCTGTATACCTGGATACACTTTGTCATTCAAGAGATCAGTCAATATTTGAAAAACAGAAACAGTTGCTTTTGTCTCTTGATGAGTGCTTAGCAGAATACTTTTTAAATAATTGGGATCATATGCGTGATCGTTGGGTTTTTTATAAACGAGCAAAACATTTAAACTTTGGCGACACCACTAAAAATAGAATTGAATCTTATCATCAGAAATTAAAAAGTGTAAAAACTCACCCAATAGATTTGCATCAGTGTCTTAATAAAATATTTTTTTAAATGACATGTTTTTAGAGGAGTGCAAATTCAAGCAAATTAAAAGTTTAACCAAAAAATACTTTTCTGAGTTGTCCTACCTTCACAACATAATTACACCATATGCTATAAAACATGTATCCCTTGAGCTTGTAAAAAGTACACAGTATGATTTAATTTTGCAATCTAACAATACTCACAACGTGATTATTGGTGACAACACTTATATAGTGAGTGAAAAGTTGTGTAATTGTAAATTTTTTATGAATATGTGCTTGCCCTGTCGTCATCTTATTGCTGTTTCCCAATAATTGGGTAATGAAAAGTTGAGTTTAGATTGGTTTATTCCAAGATGGCATGTTGCGAATAATTATATTGAAGGCTCACCTATTCCAAATGAAAATACTAAAGAAGAGAATTCTAATTTAAGAACTCCAGCACTAGACAAAATTCAGAAATATAAACTTATCAAGGTTTGCTCTGATAAGCTAGTAAACAAAATGGTGGAATTTGGTACAGAAACGTTCCAGTATTATCTAAAGCAGTTTGATAAATTTGAAGAGATGGTTAGTTATGACAAAAGATTTGAAATTTTCATTGAAGATCAACAAGTATCAGATAGTAAGACAACTTCTATCTCATCCGAAAGCTTTGTAGTGGCTCCTGGAAGTTCTAGTAGTTCAGTAAACAATGATCCTATGGAATCTTCTTATAAAAATACAATTATGAATGAATATCAAGATATTAAATTCTTTGTCAAAAATAATGAAGATCCATTCATTGATGACCATGTAAAAGATGAAGTCACTGGATTAGAGGATAATCATATTGATTTTACGACTGAAAGTATATATCAACAAGAACAGATAAATGAATCTTTAGATGTCCAAAGGTTAAAACTTATTAAACCACCACTTAGAGTTGCTAAAAGAAACAGGCCTAGGGGTTATGGCCAAACAGCGTTAAGGTTAACTAAAAAAACAGTAGTTTTTTTAGTTAACCTTAACGCTTTCTTAGTTTACTCTATGATGTCTACATACAAAATTACATGTAGATATCTATGATGTCTACATGTAAATATCTATGATATCTACATGTATATGATGTCTACATGTAGATATTTATGATGTCTACATGTAGATATATATGATATCTACATGTAGATATCTATGATGTCTACATGTAGATATCTATGATGTCTACATGTAGATATCTATGATGTCTACATGTAGATATCTATGATGTCTACATGTAGATATCTATGATGTCTACATGTAGATATCTATGATGTCTACATGTAGATATCTATGATGTCAACATGTACATATCTATGATGTCTACATGTAGATATCTATGATGTCTACATGTAGATATCTATGATGTCTACATGTACATATCTGTGATGTCTACATGTACATATCTGTGATGTCTACATGTACATATCTGTGATGTCTACATGTACATATCTATGATGTCTACATGTAGATATCTATGATGTCTATATGTAGATATCTATGATGTCTACGTGTAATTTAGAGACAACTATAAACTAAAAAAGTTACCTTAGTTTACTTATGCACATGAAGTAGAATGTTTTTTTCAATAAATTGCTGAAAAAAGTAATGAATTCATGATTATTTTAGATAGATGCTGGCAAGCCATAATGGGTTGCTTAGAACTTATCTAAAACATTTCAATCAAATAAACACTGCATTGAACTGATGAAATTATCGACTCTCCAAATAAATGTTGCCGTTGTATTTTGATGGCAATAGAAAGTTCTAATCTAAAAAATTTACTTTATAAATTGCACTAAATGTTTCATAAGCAAATAAGTATCGATTTCGATTTAACTGCTTATCCGACCAGCTTTATAGTGAAATAAATTACACTGATGGTATAATATATATATATATATATATAAATATATATATATAAATATATATATATAAATATATATATATATAAATATATATATATATATATATATGTATATGTGTATATATATATATATATATATATATATATATTTATATATATATATATATATATATATTTTATATATATATATATATATATATATATATATATATATATATATATATATATATATATATATATATATATATACATATACAGGGTGTATATGTATATATACACCCTGTATATGTATATATATATATATATATATATATATATATATATATATATATATATATATATATATATATTTACATATACAGGGTGTTAGCCAGCCTGATGGCCCCGCGTATAACGCGGTTTCCCAATTGGTTTAAAATTTCCAATCATAATTAAAAAAAAAAAAAATTAAATCAGTCTTAGATTTTAAGTGTTACGCTAGACTAGTAAAAAACGCAATTAATATGCACAACAAGGAAATGAATTAAGTTAATGAATTAAGAATTAAGATCGATTTTTTAATGTAAAAAAACGTGTCGTCATTAACAAGCAAGATCATTCATTCAAAAATAGAAAAAAAAAATTTTTTTATTTTTAATTGACGTCAGTTATTCTCCTTAATAAATTCTGTTTAATAAATTATTTTTGTTATTCAAAAACTCTTAATTTACATTCTTGCTGTTTATCTTAAGTTAGGAAAGTTACAAATAAAATTTGCAGAATAATAAATATTATAATTTAAAATAAGTTAATAACGTTTTTATATTAAAAGATTTATTATTAATTTCGGTAAAATAAATAAGCTGGTAAAGTTAACCGAAAATAACAACAACAAAAAATTAAAAATAAAACTTGCGTAAAACATAAAAGAAGATAATTAAGCAATATTATATTATTAATTATTAACCAATATTTACAATAATTACAAAAATTAAATTTTTTTTTAAATTTACAAATACAAAATTTACGTAGATATTTAATGTATATTTGTAAATTTAAAAAAAAAAAATCTGTTTTTGTATTTAAGTATATTTTTTTACTAAAATACCTAATTTACTAGATATTTAAATATGCCGATTAAATTTAGTTGCTGCCCTCGTACTGTGAAAGAATCTATATCTGCCCCTTAAATATCATTGTTACTTACTCGGTTTAAGGCGATTTTAAAATACCATAGCGCCTGTATGATATTTTGTTGACTACGACATATTTCCATTAAATGATCAGGTCTGTGAATCATAAAAAAATTTAATGATAAATTTTGCAGTATCATAAAATATAAATGTTTGAAGCGAAAATACCCAAACAGTAGATTCTTTTTTTTTTTTTTTACATCTTTTTTAAATCCCAATCGCTTGTCCAAATTCCAATAAGATTTTAAATAAATACGATTTTTAGGTAAAGTGAACATCATGGTTTAAAAATATGATCTGTTCTGATCGTTTATTGGGACTTTTTCTTATTGCAAGTTCTTTTTTGTTCGGAATTCTTGTATGTTTTGTAAAAATTGATAAAAATATTGTATTTTGACAACTATATAAAGCTAATATAGGTCAGAACCGATTAGAACTAGGATCTATAGTAAGTTAAGGAACTTTTTCAAAAGATTTTAACTAAATTCATGTTAATGCCGATGAGCGAAAGTGATCTAGAGGCTCTAAAATGGTTTTGTTTAAATTCACAATTAGAGGTAGTAAAAAGGATTAGAAAATTATATAAAAAAGAGAAAAGTTTCTTCAAATATTTACAAAACCTGAAGCGAAAAAAATTATATCTAAAGCTTTTGTTTGGACATAATATGCGTATAAAATCACGCTAATTTCAAATAAATAAATTCGAATAAATTGTAAATCGCCTTAACTATACCGAGTATTTAAATTAGGGTAGCATTATATTTGACAGAAATTGGCAAGCCAAACAAGTTTTTAATTGAAAGTTATTAAAATTTCGGAAACTTTCATTTAACTTTCATTTAAAAACTATCGATTTAAATAAGTTTTTTAACTTTTAAATTTATCTAATGATTAAAATTCTAATATAAAATATGATGAACAATAATACGATTACCTATATAAAAAAGTTAAAAAATTTTTTTTAAGTATTTTAAAATTTTTAGTTTTAAAATATTAAAGTATTAAAAAACTGAAATATTCAAAGTCTTTCCATATAATAAGGGTTGCCAAACATCTGGATTTTACGCAAATTATAATTTTAGGGATTTTACAAACCTTTAATAATTTTTTTTTACTGTTTTCCTTCATAAAAGCTGTAAATAACATATAATGTATAGTGTTTTTTATCGACTGTCGTCAATTAAAAAGTTGTTTTAGCAAGTTGAAAAGTTGCAAGAGGATCTTGGAAATTGTTTTGTTAAAACTTAGACACTATTTAGCATTTTATTTTACATTTATAATTTAAAAATGAAAATAAAAATAAAAGAAGACAATATATATACTAATCGTTTAAACCTTTTAAAACTGTATTTAAAAGCGATTTACGCAGTTAAAATAGTTTCAATGAATAAATTTATTAAGCATGTGGGAATCATCAAATGTGGGAATACCACATTTGATGAGACTCCACAGGGCTAGTCTACACCCTGATATATATATATATATATATATATATATATATATATATATATATATATATATATATATATATATATATATATGTATATATATATATATATATATATATATATATATATATATATATATATATATATATGTATTTATATATATATATATATATATATGTATTTATATATATATATATATATGTATTTATATATATATATATATATGTATTTATATATATATATATATATGTATTTATATATATATATATATATATGTATTTATATATATTTATATATATAAGCAGAGCTGTGCCTAGGGGGCTCAGCTGCAAATTTAGGGGCCCTTTTAAAAATGTAAGGTTTTTTATTATTTAGTATTATCTATTGGAAAGATTTTAAAGAATTTCGGGGCCTTTTTGAAGGAGGGGGGTGTTTGGATCGAGTAGCCACGGTACTGTTATATAAGGTTTCTGATGAGTCTTAATTGATGAAACTTTAGTGTGAAATGAAAAAGGTTTCGCTCTATTTTAAAGATTACATTTAAAAATTTGTAGCCCCCGGCAGCAGGCTGTTTCAGTATGTTGTCACACAGCTCACCTAAATCAGCAGTTTAAGATTATATTCAACATATTCAATATAAATATAAAATTATATTTATATAATAGTTTTATATTATTTATTTATCAGTAACTAAAGGAATGTTATCAATTTATTATATGAATCACAAGCGTGTGCTTATTTATTACAAGTACATTTTAAAACGTTTAAATAAATATCGATTATAAAATTAAAGATTATATTTTTCTTCCTTCGATGGTGAAAATTACATTTTTTATCTGAAGAGTTTTAGGAGAAATTGTAAGAGTTTTATAACATTAAATATAATTTGTTACTTATGAAATTCAAGACTAACAGTTAACTTTAATTTTTTTACAGGTCATGTAAAAACGAGATATTATGTAAAGAGGTTTTCAAAGAAACGTTTAAACAACAATTGAAAAGCTTCCAATTCGCGAGATAACCATGAAAGCATTCGATAAACTATTAAAGAATCGTTTAAAAGTTTGCCTAATTTCGACTGTAGTTTTAATTATTTTTTTTGAAATAAACTCAGCAAGTTATATATAAATTTGCTTTTTCTGTAAATTTTAAACATTTTAACGTAGTTTTTCATGATTTGCAATGGGTAATTCTCGTGGGACCCTTATGGGATACCCGTCATATGGGCCCCAGAGGAAAACCGCGGCCAAGATCCGGCGGGTCTCCGATGGGTTTTCCATATGGATCCCAGTTGCAAACTTAAATAGGCCTCTTACGGTTTTAAAGTACGGGATTTAACTAGGATCCATACGGGATACCCAGCGGGCATACCCATATGAGCCCCATATGGGAACCGCGGCCAAGATCCGGTGGGATACCGTTGGTCATCCCATACGGGACCCAGTTGACAACCCATATGGGCCCCGTTCGGTACCCGTATGTCAATGTTGGATGGGATGCTGCTCTGCGAGCTGAAATTAACTTGAACCCTAATAAGAACGATGTAATAAATGCTGCAAGACAAGGAAGAATGCATTGTATAGCAAAAGGTAATGTTATTCCAGATAATAATAATTTATGAGAAATGAACCAGATCTGTCAACAACGATGCTAAAAAAATTCCTTATGAAAGTTATTGTCTATGTTGCGATAATGAAAAGGCAGTTTTAACTCCACTTTCACCATTTCCGCAAGCTTTACAAGATTTATTTACATGGATTTATACAGATCATAAATTCAACATGAATTATCTTATTTATATTAGAAGTTATAATGACTGTCTTTTTTTTGCTTCTATTACAGCTAATGTGGTTCAAATTATGAATTGTGGACTACCATGTTTTAGAATATGTAGTCAGGTTTTTCATCGTTTAGGAAATCTTAAGCCAGGCCACGGTAGTTTCGCAATGGACTTTTATTAAGCGCAAGCGCATTACGTAAAAATAAATTGTGCATTTAAAACTGTTTTTCCACTAGCCTCAAAAACGGAGAATTTAGAGGTATTTTCAATCTTTCATATATAGGATACTAAAATCTTACAAATAATTTTTTTTATTATTAGCTTACGTTTTTGTAATTGGAAAAAATCAAAAGTAACAAAAATATGTCACGCCTGAAGCTTTAATTCACCTGTAAAGTTGACCGAGATTTCATCGCGGAATTTACTACCATTTTTATTCCTTAATAAAACCTACAAAGATCGATTTTTGAAATATAGTATTATATATCATTAAAAAGAATTAAAGTTAAGCTATAATATCTAACACAGTATTTGTACCAGTCATTTTTTTACATGTAGATGTAAAGCTAAAAAGTTGGATAATATTTCGATATTTTTTTACTAATCGTAAAACAATATTGCTGATTTTTTTCGACAACATAATAAAGAAACTTTATATAAACATATTAAATATATATATTTGACATAAACTATACAATTTTATTAGGCGAAATTATTTTACTATACATAAAATATAAAATTTATTATGCAGTTTTCTTTCTTTGACGAATGATGGGCGGTTTTAATGACTTTGCCATTGTGCTATTTTTTATGAAATGGTCTCTCATTATACTTTCTAATTTTCGTATACCAGGCACGCTCGAGTATATTCTTTTGATATTATTAAATTCTCTTATTCTTATATCATCAATTTTAGTGGATAATTTAATCAGTAAATGTTCTGAAAGTCTACAAGATAAATGCAGAAAAGGTACTTTAGTGAAATAATATGTGCATAATTTTTTCACTACACCTTGGAGTACCAGATGCATATATTCTGGAGGACATGATGATTGCAGTCCACTTAATTGAGGAATGTTCAAAAGAGGTGAAGGACCATGTTGATTATTTTCTGATATATTTTTGTAACTTTCATCAGAACTTGGTGCACAATTCTGATCTGTAAAAACAATACGATTGTAACAACACTCACCTTTGATATTACAGTACCCACATCCGTAATATGCAAATGAGCGTGCAGGTGTATCGCAAATAAAATCAACATCAGAAATAACCATTCGTTGTCCTTTCAAATTAAAAGGAACACTTAAAATTTGCAATTCATCAACCAGCTTTTTAAGATAAAAATTCAAATTTGGTTTTTCTACACCACAGTGCAATGCTACAAGAAGTGCACCAATATGACTGTAATACCTAAATTACATTAGAATTGGCCAAAAAGATACTTTAGAATATTTAAAAACAGGCAAACCATCTAAATTAAAAAACAGCCGTAATTTTACTATACCACTGTTGCCATCTTGATTTTTAAAATTAATTTGTAAATTACGATGGTCCATACAATACAATAAATTGTCTTTCACGCCAATATATGACATCAAATTTTTTTCTTCAATTCTTTTTACCCAATTTTTAGACTGGTTGTAGGTTATTGACTTAGCTTTAAGTGTAGTAACAAATAGTGGCAAAGTTTTATCATAATTGATGTTTAATAACTTTAAAAGAGCTTCCATAGCATTTCTAGTCAGATTATATCTTAAATAAAAGTCCAAAAGTTTTTGATTTATGTCATAGCATTTTGATGTCATGCAAATGTCATTGTCCTTATCAGATGACTCATCAGAACTAATTACATCGCTAAACTCAAATGAAATATCATTATTAGAACTTGCATTATATTCATAATCAAGTATTTTATTTTCAACTGCTTCAATGTTATCAGATGACTCATCTGAACTAATTACATCACTAAACTCGGATGAAATATCATTATTACAACTCGCATTACATTAATAATTATCAAGTATTTTATTTTCAACTGCTTCAACCTTAACATCTTCAATTAAAGATACTCTAGCATTTTCAATTCTTTTTCGACGAGCTGTACATAACGACCTGATGAACTAAAAATGTAATTTTATATTTGATAATGCTTTAAATATATGTAAAGCATTATCAAAAAAATATATAATATATATATATATATATATATATATATATATATATATATATATATATATATATATATATATATATATATATATATATATATATATATATATATATATTAGAGTCATAAAATATTTGGAAATCCTAATAAAAAAAAGTTAAAAACCAACCAATTTAGGGATCAAAAGACAAGGATGGTTAAATTTTAAATCAAATGTGTAAAATTTGAATTCAAAATCTTTGGCTCTAGTTGGGCAACTGCGATGTTGACGATCAAGAAGCATATTAATATCGGGACGAAGCTTTCTATACTCAGTTTTCATGTCACGGTGATGTGTGGCAACAGTTGTTTTATCTTCACCATCTTTCATAAAAGAATACAAAGATAAAATGAGAAAACTACTAAAATCATTAAAAAATTAAATATAAGTATATGTTTGGGTGTGTGTGTTTGTGTTTTTATATTATAAAGACAAAATGTAAAGAGAGAATAAAATTTTAAAAATTCGAAAAAAAAACTTACACAGATACCTATCCGATGTGGAGAACTACTTCTTGATGGGAAGTCGTTTAGGTAGGGATATTTGCTGCAAATGGCAGCAACCACATCAGAGTATTGCGTACTCGAGTGATACCTTTAGACAAATGAAGATTACTTATTTACAAAGATTATAAATAAAAATTATTTATAAATTTAATATCATACTAGCAGAAAGCAACCCGTAATACGGGTTACGGTCGGTCTATTACTTAATTTACAGTGGCTGTTTTCCACTATTTAAAGTTGCGAAACCTTAACTAATACTATGTAAGAAAAACGCCTTTAAATTAAAAAGTTAAGCCATCTGCAAAATTCAAATAAATTAATTTACCAATTAGTTAACGTTATTTAAGTAATTTAAAACTGACATAGGTCATATCAGTGTATGGCAGAACCATTTTCCTAGACATTACAAAGCTTAACACAGTACGTTTTTAGTTACTGACACAAAATAATAACACTTCATCATGCTTTAAATTGAGTAAAGCTAAATTCTTTTATATCATGAACTTTAATTAATAAGATTAATATGAAGT
The DNA here is from genome assembly GCF_038396675.1 of Hydra vulgaris. Classification (NCBI taxonomy): domain Eukaryota; kingdom Metazoa; phylum Cnidaria; class Hydrozoa; order Anthoathecata; family Hydridae; genus Hydra; species Hydra vulgaris. The sequence continues at coordinate 48,989,155 of NC_088923.1, read as the reverse complement.
ATACTTTGACACTAATAAAAGACAGTATATTGGCAATATATTTGAAGTATATTTTCTCATATATTTTGACACTAATAAAGGACCTCCCTTCCTCGTTTTTGCCTTAATGGTGGCCAGGAGAATAAAGTTATTTTTAATGGTAGCCAGGAGAATAAAGTTATTTTTTTTAAGAGTAATCAAGTTTTTGATAAAGGCTTTTTACCAAAATAATAAAATGTAAAACAATGATTTACATTTTTAAGAATTTTTTCTTTTTAATATATATAAGAATTTAAAATATATAAGAATTTTTTCTTTCCTCAAAAGTGTTGCAAATGCAAACTAAGCTAATTAATTAGTTAAACCCGTTATAAAATTTAAGTAACTTCGTATTTGACAAATGCGCAAAACTACAATATTCTCCATGTATTTAAAGGTTTTGAGTTTGTTTTTAGTTGCGACCCCTCTTTAAAAACATCTCTCAAGTTACGTACAACAAATTATTAGGCACAAAAAAGAGAAATTTAAAAAAAAATTGAACTAATTGCATATATTTATATCATTTTAACTAACAAAAAATTTACAATAAAAGGAAATCAGGGTATTTTTTTAAAAATCGTATAAATTCGTCAATCGTAAATCTTAAAGAAAAAAAAAAATGGAATTATGATACCGTAATTACAAAAAAATAAATAAAAATAAAAAAAACCACATAAAAACTCAATATCGATTTACCTATTTATATTAACCTATGTTGACATGGCAGTTAATATAAACATTTATCGAAAATGTAACTATAAAATCTGTTTCCAAGTACAAAAGGATTAACAATACTAAAAAAAAAAAAAAAAATCAAATTAAGATATAAATTGCATTTTTAGCAAAATGTTGTCTTGGCTTTTAGTAAATAAATAAGAGCAGTTTTATAGCATATATAGTACATTTTATAAATAAACCTCTACAATTTCCTTGGTACAACAACTCGATCATGATTAATAACAACTCTGTAAACATGAATTTTCTAATAATCTAAATCTTAATAAATTATAAACAATTAAACTTAAATAAAAATTTATGAAAATGATTAATGGTATATTTAATATAGAAAAACAAACATATAATAACTATAAGAATTATAGTAACTTATATTTTCAATATTAACATCTATAACACATTTAAAAGTACAATTTAAAAAAAGATTACAATAAACTAATTACTTAATAAAATTTTAAAAAGATTTTCTATTACCTATCAATTTAAGCTACTAAACATTACCTACCTAATGTCAACTTAAACATTTTCATAACCAAGTGTTTTCTTAAAGGTCATGACTTCATTAAGAAAACAATTCGTTAAGAAAAGTCTGGAAACTACTTAAAAACTAAGAAATAGTGTATTTTACAGAATACAGAATTGTAACTAATATCAAACAATAGGTATAACTATGCGCACTAATAATAATAATAATAATATTCACTGTGCTATTTCAGATAAAAGTCACTAATTTATGCTTCTGCTTGAAGAAATTATATTAATGTATTTATATTAAGAAACAAAAGCAGCGAGTTCTAGTAATGAAACTACCTATTAATCATTTTTAACAACAGACACTAACATAAAGATAAGTCAAAGGTAACAACATTACACAAAAAATAATTAAAGATGTTATGTATTTT